>NC_085137.1:180493942-180534465 GCF_035046485.1 Aedes albopictus | reverse complement strand
CCCGTGGAATCAATAATGATTTTCAGTTAACTCAACGATTAAATTATGATTAAATTATGAAAAAAACTTGACTCATCAATGCCGTGTCATTAATTGGCACAGTGATTTAGTTAGTAAAGCACTTGCCTATTGTAGTCGTAAATTCAAATCTCATCTTGAGCTGAGGATTTTTTAAATATTTTAACCAATAATTTATTCATTTTTACGTATGTACGTTGAGTTAACTAAAAATCATAATTAACCACACGGATTGGTATAACGAAACTTTGCACTTGCGTGATTCGCTCACATAGGGTCAACAACCATTATAATTTCTTTCTCTCAATAGACCAATAAACTTGCCAATAAATATATAAGCACTGTTGATTCAATAAATTGATGCACAAAACTATTGAACACAGAACGTCAATTTTAAGTAATCAGGGCGTTGGGTAAACATAAACCTCTTTAATGAAAAGAGATCCATGAGTATCTACTGGCAGGACAACTCCGGAATAAAGAATTGCTTTAGTTTAGGTATAAAAACATCAATATTTAAAAACAAAATATCTCAAAAACACCACATATACCTCCGGCAAACTTTCAGATTTAATGAATCTTTAGTGGTATATTTTAAAGAAAGCATCAAATTTTGCCGAAATTTGCAACTTTTTGAAAAAAAGTGCTAGTAAAAATCAAAGTAATTGTTACTATTTTGCCCAAAAAAAACATTTTAAATGTCCCAAAAAATTGTAAAGTTAGTATCATCAGACGCAGGCTACTTTGATTAACACGTGTAAAGTGCTAAAATTGATAAATTGGCAAATAACATTCAAAATAATCATGAAAACGTGATTTTCACGTAAATTTTACTATTTCTAGTATAACTTTGTTGTATGAAGTCACACAACTTTGGTGTCTTCGGCGACTTTACTTATTTTTGCACGCTCTACAACTTTGCAGAAGACGGAAAACCTCTAGGACGTAAAACAAAAAAGTGAGTATCGCAGCGCCACCTATGCGGCAAAATTACCAACTAACTTTCATCACCATATAAAAGTGCAGGTAAAATGAATACAAGTCTCCGAAGACACCAACTCAAAAAAATGCACTCCCAAAACGCTAGAGGTTTTTACTTGCTAGATCGTGCTCGTGGCCCAGTGTGCAGTGTTGGTAAAAACTCAAATTCTCAAAACTCATGGTTGAGTTGTTTCACGCGCGATTTTTGACTCGCCAAAGTCACCGCCGAAAAAATCATGCATGAGTTGACTCATGATTTCACTCATTGCTTTATTTCTTAGTGTTCTTAATATTTATATCAAAGTTTTTAGGATTGTATGATAGAACAAAAGCAAATCTAGCGTACAACAACATTGAATGCAGTTCAAATTGATTTGGGTTCGTTTTACAAGCGAACGAGATTTCGGCGCTTGACTCGTGAGAGCGAGATTTTGCATGGAATTCTCGCGCGTGAAAAAATGATTCAGAATCGCGCGCGAGTTTGCTCACACAGGAGCGGTTCATGAGTGTGCTTTGAGTGTGAGTTTACCAACAGTGCTTGCAACCCAGTGAGATCTGGTCTGCAGAACCTGGGAAGGTCTTGGAGTTTATCAATTCCATTGCACCTGACTGGGAGACGACGCGTCGTGGCAGTAGCTCATTACTTGACACATGGTATTTAGCTGGCTAGATGCGAATATCAAAACGGGACATGCCACAAAAGTTCATCTTATTGGACGTAGTGGCTTAATTTCCCCAACAGGGGAGGAAAAAAAATATAAAAGGTTCAGTATGATTGATTTTTAGCCTTCTAGTGAAAGGTACAATTCAGTAACAAATTTTGAAAACGACGTACATATAATCAATGGTGTAGCATTGATTAGGGTAGGTAATCAAAATTTGAACCAAATTGCGGCTTTCTGAAGCAGTGCAAATTTTAAGTGATTTTTTCTCCCACATGGAAATAACTTACTACGGCAAAATCATATGTACATGAAAGCCACGGGTATAAGCTTTCTGTTAAATGGTAAAGAGTTTGTATTTGCACCGAATTTCATTGAAATATTTGATTTTTCATCAACAATGATTTTAATCTTAATTTGAACCATCGTAATCATAATTTGAACCAATTTTAATCTTAATTTGAACTACTGCTGGCAGCAGCTCGAGCAACTCACAAAACAGCCAATTCCATGCTAAACAATGAAAAATCACATAAATCTGCTAATTCTCATACCTATTTTTCATTGGGAAGTGGAATCTCAACTCAGAATGTTCGAAATTCTTTAGGAATTTGAAAACTAAATTTGGATTTTTTCATCCCCCAAGAGTAAACAAAGCAACCACTAGCGCAATCTACAGGCCAACACTAGAAGCTCACCCCCGTTTACTAGTTCAAATTTAGATTACAAATGGTTCAACTTAAGATAACATTCTCCAAGTAAGAATCACTTAAATTTGATAATTTTATGACAAATAATGCGGAATATTATTCGGTTGGTCGATTCTACGATAAATAAGCTTTCATTTGACGTGTTCACATATTGCGTGTGATACAATGCATGAGCTGTACGAGTGCACCGAAAAGGTGCTTTCTCTTGGGGGAAATGGGTGAAATCACAGTGATTTTTCAATTGCCTGTTTTCCATGACAAAAACGCATTTTTTCAATGCTTTTAAAGCCCATGTTATCAGGTTATATTACGGAAAGCTGTTAACCATTTTTTTCGGGACCATATTTGCCTGAATAGTTCGTCGTTTTCATGAATTTTGAAATGGTTCAAATTAAGATTACAATTTGACTAGTTCAAAGCTTGATTTCTTACCCTATACGTCGTTTTCAAAATTTGTTACTGAATTATAGTTTTTGAAGGTTTTACGTTTAATCTCTCCTCTCTGCACCATTTGATGGTAACATTCAACGCAGATTGTAGCCGACTAGATATCGTGTCATCATATTTTCCACGTAGGGGTGGTGGGGGTAAAGTGGACAACCTAAGCATTTTGGTCGTTTCCCGCGGGTGGGGGTAAAATGGACAATCGATGGGGCAAAATGAACAAGTCGTTAAAAGTTATACAACAGCATATTGTTTCTATGTTTTTAAATACAAACTATCAAATTTCATACGATAGCTTTATTTTGTTGTTTTCAAACTTTTAATACAAACTTTGAAACACACTTAAATAATTATTGTAAAAATAGTGTAAAAAACAAGCACTGTTTTGGATGAAAATTATATTTTGTTGATATAAAATATTTTTTTTATAACTTTTTACTTCAACTATCTCACGATAGGTATGACGGCTGATGATTCTGAAGTTTGTAAAAAAAAAATATGAAATTTTGGTGAAATTTGAACCGATTGTCCATTTTACCCCCACGGTCTGATTTTGTTAAAATTATTTCCAAATTTTTTTTTTACAAAACTTTTTTTTTCGGTCAAATATATTCTTCTACATGGACTTTATTGGTTTAGGGTGTAAAACTTGATATAATTTGAAAATAACTTACGAGAAAACCTTAGTAGTTATAAGCAAATTTTACATTATTTCCGATTTTTCACGTGATTTTTAAAGTTTTTTTCATCTTGAAAAGGTTTATTTGATTTTAATGTTCAAGATTAGCAAAAGTATAAGGATTCATGCTTAGGCATAAGCTTCAATCGTTGAAACATTTTGAAAAATAATAAAAGCCATGAAACTGTACCCAGTCCATTTTACCCCACCTGTCCACTTTACCCCCACCACCCCTATCAGAATAGCTTCATCATCTGCGTATCCAATAACCTCAAAGCCTTGATTGATGAGTTTTTTAAGGAGTTCGTCCACTACCAAACACCACAATAAGAACGATAGTACTCCTCCTTGAGAACAGCCCTTCACAGATCTTACTGATAGTTGCGCACCTCCAAGAACGGAAGAGATCTCTCGATCTCTAAGCATCGATATTATCCATTCAATAATGCATTTATCCAAGCCCCTTGCTTCCATTGCTGAACGCATTGAGCTGTAGGATGCGTTTTCGAATGCTCCTTCAATGTCGAGAAGGGCAACCACGGCTATTTCCTTAGGTTGAAACAATTTCTCAATTTTGCTGACTAGCGACTGTAGTGCTGTTATGGTAGATTTGCCTGTTTGATAAGCAAATTGAAATTTGCTTAGAGGCATTTCTACTAAGCTGGTAGACTTGACAAAGTCATCCACTATTTTCTCCATAGTCTTTAACAGAACACAAGAAAGGCTTATGGGTCTGAAGGCTTTTGGAGTTGTTTTGTCCCGTTTGCCAGCTTTTGGGGTAAAAACTAATAATACTAGATAATATTGGCTCTGAATATTTCGGTTAAGACCGGATAAATCGCCTCTTTTCCATGTTGAAGTAAAGCTGGGAAAATTCCATCTTTCCCGGCAGATTTGAAAGGTTGAAAAGAACTCAATGCCCATTCGACCCTCGACGGTGTGAAGATTTCTCAAGCTTTTTGATAGGCATTGGTCGACCACGCATGTCTGGGAAGTGAGTTCTCATCATTACTTCCAATGCTTCAGAAGAACCAACAGTAAAACTGCCATCTTCTTTTTTAAAGACTTCCAAGACCAAATGAATGGTCTTTCGAAAGGACTTTATGAAGCCTTGCAGCCGTAGGAGCGTTATTAATGTCTTCACATACCCGTCTCCAGTCCTTCCGTTTGACTAGCCTCAATTCTCGGTTGTATTCTGTAAGGGCTTGTTTATACTGAACCAAATCAGATGTAACTTTTGCTCTATTGAACAACCGTCTAGATTTCTTCCTCAGATCTGCCAGCTTATCATTCCACCAAGGAACATTCCAGTTGGACAGACAAGATCTATACCGTGTATGCACCAAACTTTGCGCAGTTAAGAAAAATCAAATTTCTAATCGTTATAAAAAATGCAAACAAACAAATAATATCATGAACAACGTGCTCATACGATAGACTAATGATCCTTCTTTGAGTCTGCAATATTAAAAAAATCATAATATTAACCAAAAAATACTTAAAATAGAAAAACTATTTCATTGCCTTGTTCCTAACTTTGCGCACAAAATCTACGATTGTTCCTAACTTTGCGCATGGTGTGCCTAACTTTGCGCATGCTTATGAATTGCTTAAAAAAGTCATCAAAAATACTATTATTTAATGTTTCTCCATTAAACTAAAGTTATTCAGGTAGTGTGCCCTTAACTGATCTTTATTTAAATACTGTGTCCTATGAGACAGGGGCGACGGAGGCCTCCGGCAGTTCTTGAATTCGTCTGCGGTTCGTACTAGGCACCTACCCTGTGAACAATCCAAAATTCATGAGGGGTTTTCCACTGGGTAGAGATCAAAGGTAAAAGCTTCCTGATAAATGGAGTGATCGTTACGGATAGGAACAATAAGGGATCATTTAAATATGACGTCATCTTTGGTTGGAGGGGGGTGGGGTTGGAGTTATCTGAAAAAGTGTGATATGCCATGTATTAGGTATAGGTACTATGAAGCGTGACGGGGTAACCCGGGGGAGGAGGGGGTTCTAAAATTCAAAAAAAATGGTGGACGTCATATTTGAATCGTCCCTAACATTGACCGCCGGAAAAGTCAAATGAAGGACTGTTCACAAATCACGTAACATTGTAGACAGACCAAAAGTGCCTGCCGTAGTGCTACGGTTCATACAATTTTCTACTATTTTCCATACAAAATTTGCTACATGGTGGAGGCAGGCCTGAAATTATCAATACAATTGTTACATAATATTTAAATGGTTCATAAGTCATGTATTCACGTTCATCATGCATTTACTGAAAGTGCGCAAAAATTAGGAACACAGTGCAAATATTGGTTCCAAACATTGCGCACCACTATTTACTAGTTAAATTAAAAAAACATATTACGAACTGTGTTTGATATTACTAGAATATCATCTTTTTTGACAATTAACTGCAAAATTAATCATCGTTGCACAGTTTTATCGAGGAAAATGTTGATTTTTAGTAGAGTTACTTCTTGGCAGCCGTGTTAAGGCGAGGCAAATTTTGACGTTTTTGTGTATTTTTTGTTTATTATTCAACATAAACAAAGATTTTATGGTAATATAATTTTCGTCAAATAATGTTTATGTTTACACAATGCTAGTGCAATGATTAAACTGGTGAAAATGTTGACATTTAGTTATTTTTTTAATTATTTTACAAGAATGCGAAAAGTTTGGACCTGCGCAAAGTTAGGTGCGCACACGGTACTGCCGTGAATCGCATATCTGTCCTTTTTGCATAGGGAATCCAACAAAGATGAGACTGATATGCGCAGATTTCACGTTCGAGTTGAAAATTCGAATTTTGGTGCGTCGGCTAATCTGATTTTTTTTTTCATACATTTCTTAAACTCGCAAAGGCAGTCCTCGCTTACTTGATCTTTCTTGAGATATTAGAAGTTTTCAACATTCTCCACTGATTGCCCAGCTACCGTAAAGCTGGAAGGGTTGGCCGTGTTTACATCGAACGATTTGGTCTTGTTGACGTTGATGGTAAGACCTGCCGTTGAGGAGCGATTGGCAAGATCATCGAGCTCGCTCTGCATATCAGAGCGCCATTGAGCCAGTTCGAAGCCATTTGGGTGCTCCATGGTAATAGGCTGCCGCAGCAATCCACAATTTGATCCACAGTCAATCGCACCCACCAGGATCTCATCGATCACGATGAAGAACAGTAGCGGTTATAGGATACATCCTTGCCTCACTCCAGCAATGACCCGGGTTGGGATCGGACAAAACACCGTTTTGCAGTACTCTGCAGGAAAATGCCCTGTACTTTTCTTCAATGAGGCCGATGGTTTTCTCAGGCAGACCCTTGCGCCTGAGGGCTTCCCACATGTTTCCATGATTACGGTCGAAAGCTTTTTCGTACACGCAGAAAAATATATTGTAAAACCAAAAGAATTCTGAATGGATTCAACAAATTTTATTGTAGACTCAGGGCTTACCAGTAAATTTTGTTGAATCAACAAAATTACAAATTGATATCAACAATAAAATTTGTTGTTTCCAAAAATGCCCGAAACTTTTCAGCTGTCAGAACCAAAACAGACCTTTTGTTGAAACTAAAAATAAGATTTGTTAAATCTAAAGAACAATGTGTTGAAATAACAAAAGGAGTGATATTGAAACAAAAAATTGTATTTGTTGTCTCAACAATGCAAAACAAACAAAAACTTATAAATTGAATCCATTCTTGTTTATTTACATCTATGTTTTTATTATACAAGCAGATTATATAAGATTTATCAATTCACATCGCCTATGTTGAAATGTATGCAGTCATATAAATATCGGTGCCATTGTACGTTAGCAGGCGCGATTCTTTTTGATGAATCACAGCAATTGGTACCATCAATGCTTCCCTTGTGCGATTTTTTGCTGTAATGTTGTCCACCTCTACGGAACATATTGCCTGAAATTACAAATAATATTAGTAATATACTAAACCGAAGTTGTAATGTACACTTACCTTAATTAACAGCAGTATCATAAAAAGATCAGTTTTCTCAGCGCAGAATTTCCACTTTTATTTAGAAGAGTAACAAAAAAAAACTTCTCAAACACAAAAAAACAGTAAAATGAATGCTTTATTGTTGATTCTACAAACGTTTATAATAGAAACAATAATGGAGATTTGTTGACAATAAAATCTATCAATACATTTTATTCAATTCGAAAAATTTGTTGTTTCAAAAACATAGGGGAATAGAAACAAATAAAAGGATGGATTGATTCAATTTCTGCAAAAATGATAGATTCTAATTGATGCGTTTTTAGGTTCTACCTATCGATATTTTTCTGCGTGTAATGAATGAACAACAGGTAGAGAGACTCTCGGAGTTCAGGGGGAGGGATGATAAATAATAAATGTATTTGAAATTATTGTAGACAAAAATTGTTTTCGGTGTGAAAAAATGATGAAAGTTTATTTTAATATTCATTGAAGTGATTCAATTATATCTTGGGCGAATAGCGAAATGTAGACACGCAGATACAAAATTGGCCTTTATTTCAATTTGACCGTTTTCTGCGTTTCATGGTCGAAGAGTAAAATTGAATTTTTTCCGGAAAGTTCGATGCGAGATAATATTTGACGCACATAGGTCATGAAGTGTGCATGTAGGCTGCAAAACGATGAAATTATGCACTTACTGCTGTTGAGTTTTCTGTTGATGAGCGTGAAGTACGGCAACGGCTTCATCGACCTTGGCCTTCAGCGATTCACTGTGCTCCAACATGTGAACCACCTCTGAAATTTCCATCTTCAGCAACATTCCAGTAATTTTACCAGCAATCGCTGGATACATTGGTTCGATCAACGGGAATAGACGTTCACCAAGCATCTGCTTCTGTTCAACGGGATGCATGACAGCCAGCATGGAGGCCGTGAGTGGTGCGTGTCCTAAGAAAAGAAAATTATTGAATATATGTTTAAGAGATTCTATCTAGTATTTCAACATATTTCCGGTTTTCACGGTTCGGTAGCCACCTTGGTGTTGATTACTGAGAAGATGCGGCGATGCGGCAAAGTCCGCTGGTTGCAGAACTTCTCTAGAACTAAGGATACCCCAAGAAGTTGCTTCTGGAATACCTCTGGATTATCTCTTGATCATTCCGCTTGATTATATTTTGGAATTCGATAAAAATATGTAGAAGAAAGATTTTCTGACCCTTGCGATTTTTTCAGTAGTTTCTGCTCGGATTAATCCAGATGTCCCTTTTTTTAAAATTTCTCCTGAGGTTCCATCAGGGATTCTTTCAGGAATTCCACCAGGTATTAGAATAGGAGGCAATCAGTGAAGTACTAGATTGAAAGTAGTGAGCTGGATTTTTGTATGGTGAGATGATCAATTCTCCATTTCTGCAACGAAATGGTGCAAACAGCGTAGGTTATATGATTTATTGGCTAATTTGATGCTATTTGAGCAAAAGTTTGAATAACTGTGTTGTTGTATTATTTTTTCCTGCAACTTCAACAACACAGTTATCCAAACTTTTGCTCAAACAGCATCAAATTAGTCAATAAATCATATAACCCACGCTGTTTGCACCATTTCATAGCAGAAATTGAGAATTGATCATCTCGCCATACAAAAATCCAGCTCACTACTTTCAATCTAGTACTTCACTGATTGCCTCCTATTAATTGGGAAAATAATTCTGGGGTTTAACCAAGACATCTGCTTGATTTTGATCTAAGGGCTGTTTTTAACATTCATCAACATTTTCCTTCCGAAACTCCTTCAGGAGTTCCTCTGTTTATTCAGAATTTCCTACAGGAATCCTTCTAAGATTCTAAGATTCCCTCTAGAAAATTATTTCTGATATTCCTCCAATTCCTTTTAAGGTTCCCCAAGAACTTCTTTCTGGCACTCCTTTTAAAGTTTTTCTAGGATATCACCCGAAGAAAATTCTTCTTGGACTCATTTAATAATTTCTCCATTAGTTCTTTGTAAGATTTCTGCAGTGGTTCGTTTTGGCATTTGTACGCAGCAAAAATTACTTCTGGAACTTTTTTTTTGAATACTTTCAAAAGATTTTGCCGGATTCTGCGCTTTCTCGAAGAGTTCCTCCAAAAGTATATTCTAGAAAACCTCCTGGAGTTAATTCTGGGAATCCTCCAAGAATTTCTGCTGCCAATCCTCCAGAAGTACCTTCTGAGAGGCCTTCTGAAGTTCCTTTTTTTCTGAAACCGATCAAAAGTCCCTTGTAGGAATACAGTAGAAGTTCTTTCAAGAAATCTTCCAAAAGTTTCTTTTGGAAAATCTTCAGATTTGTAGAATTCCTTTAGGAGTTTCCTCTTTAGTTTCTTCTGGAAATCTTTCAGGGTTTCCTAGAAAACTCTTATATTGAATTCCTGGATTCTAGACTAACTAATTTCTAACAGCCTAAACTCCTAAATCCCCTAAACAATTTTCTGAAGTATATCCTGGAGAAATTCTCAGAAAAAAAAATCTATTAAGGAATCTGGAGGAATCCACAGATGGCAAACAGGATGGGATCCCTAGCAGAAGTTTTAAAAAGACACGGACACCCAGTGCCGGATTTAGGCCTCGGGGGGCCCGGGGCAAACCCTATAAAGTGGGCCCCAGAATCAAAATTTCGAAAAAATGAACCATACAATTACGTTTTTTTCATAATCTTATGTATTATTTTAGGCCTAATATTGAAAACTTCTGATTTCAGAACTTCTCCAAAATTCAGACAAATAGAAAACTATTCGAACATTAATCAGATACTTGGCTCCAATGTCAAAATACTAGCATAAATGACATCTTGTTCAGATAGTACATATATTTAAAGCTTCAATTCGAATTGAAAACATTTATACAAGTTTAAGAACTTAGCGTTCAGTTGAAAATCTACTACAACATGCAGCAATATTATTTGAAATTGCACGAGATCAACGAGTATTTCAATATTCAGATTTTACAAAGATTAGTCTCTTGGGAGCAACTGTAGCAATAAATCTTAATAACTTCAGTAAAACCAAACATAAAGATATGAAAAGTTAGAATTTCCAGGACACTCGGTTTTCAAAACTAGCCTTAACTCCCAAACATCTTCAGAATTCATCATGACGAATTTCGCGCCAACTCGACCAGTGGTTGGCAACACCCTCTCAGAATCGAATGAAACTTGGTGGGCATAAAGACTAGGTTTTTATAAGCAACTTTGCATACTTAAATTTTCGAAAATTTTCAAGAGTAACATTTGAAGAGGGCCTAACTTTTTTTCGAAGAATTTTTTAAAATCGATGTAACTCAAAAATGACAAGACCTATAGAAAAGTGTTGTATGGGGGACTTTTAGAGAATTGTCCAAGCTTTCATGAAAAAATATTTTAAAAAATCTAAATACATTTTTACACGCTAAAAAAAATATTTTTAAAATTAAAAGTCAATTTACAGAAAATGCCCACTTTTTTATGTTTTGAAATTTTTTTTCCAAGAAAGTCAATATTGTTGCCTAACTTTCCTCCATACATCACAAGATGGGCACTTTTAAGGAAAAAAAGTTTTTCTAACAAAAACTTTTTCATGTTATTTTTTTAGCGTGTTGCGCATTAACTCGTACAGGATGTATCAAGAATCCTTATACCCATTTAATAACACTCAATGGGCATTACAACTTTGTTTGATTGGGTGCCTTCTTTTTCTTGGCGTTACATCCCAACTGGAATAGAACCTGTTTCTCAGCATGTTTTGATATCTGAATGCTTAAAACAGCATTCTGTTTGCTGAAATTGTATTATTGTGTGCCTAGAACCAGTGAACTAACATCTTTATTAGAAGCGAATGATAAAGAATCGGTTTTATTTCAACAATGGCTAACCACTGATCGATGCAATTTGGAAACTATTACTAAGACTATAGACGAGTTTGTTCCGTATTTTGTAGAAAAAGTTGATAAGCTTATAACTCATGATTTCATTTATAA
The DNA here is from genome assembly GCF_035046485.1 of Aedes albopictus. Classification (NCBI taxonomy): domain Eukaryota; kingdom Metazoa; phylum Arthropoda; class Insecta; order Diptera; family Culicidae; genus Aedes; species Aedes albopictus. The sequence continues at coordinate 180,523,012 of NC_085137.1, read as the reverse complement.
AGAACAATCCTCATTTTTGCGGGATAAAAAAGATTCTCTTAAACAGGGTGAAGTATTAACAATTTGTGACTTTTCAGAAAATTATTCATTTATCATTCAAAATTCAGCTCAAGGTTACCATTGGAATAATTCTCAAGCTACCATTCACCCCTTTGAAGTGTACTACAGAAAAGAAAATAAGTTGGAAAACTTGAGCTTTATAATAATATCTGAAGTACTTGCACACGATACAACAGCAGTTCAGTTATTTATATCAAAACTGCTGGATTTCATTAAACAATCGATTGATTTCTCAAAAATTACTTTCATGTCAGATGGAGCAGCAGCTCATTATAAGAACAAAAAAAAATTGCCAGTTTGTGCAGTTTTCGGTCCAAGTATGGATTGGAAGCAGAATGGCACTTCTTCGCAACTTCACATGGCAAAGGTCCATGTGACGCTGTTGGAGGTACTCTCAAGCGAATGGTAAAACGAGCAAGTCTTGCTCGAGATTATGGAAACACAATCACAACTCCTCGAGAACTGTATGACTGGGCAGTTAAACAGCCAGATACACATCTAACAAAATTGAATTTTAGCTTTATTTCAAATGAACAATATGCAAAAATGACGGATGAACTTGAAGAACTATACACATACAGTCACGTAAAAACAATACCTGGTACACAAAAATTTCATTCATTTGTGCCAATTTCTGAAAATCAAATTGAAGCGAAGAAGTTTTCAAATTCAAAAGATAATCCAAAAAAGTTTACTTTGTTTCAGATAGACTAAAGATCTAATATTCAAAAAACGTTACAATAGAATGTATAAAAGAAGGATGTATATATTGTATAAAAGAAAATAATTGAATACACATATACATATGTACATATTTCATCAATACACAAGCGTTTTCATTGATATAAAACCCTAAAAGCAAATTTGTCTTGAGCCCTTTCCAATATCAAGCACGTTTTCAATGTCAAGCACGTTAAGATATTAAAAAAAGTAGTTGAGCCCATTAAGTTTTAATGGATTGTCATTAGGATTCTGGATACATTACTGTACGAGTTAATGCACAACACGCAAAAAAAATAAAATGAAAAAGTTTTTTTTAGAAATTTTTTTTTCCTTAAAAGTGCCCATCTTGTGATGTATGGAGGAAAGTTAGGCAACTATATTGTCTTTCTTGGGAAAAAAAATTCAAAACTTAAAAAAGTGGGCTTTTTCTGTAAATTGACTTTTAATTTTGAAAAGATATTTTTTAGCGTGTAAAACATTTTTTTATATTTTTTAAATATGTTTTCTTGAAAGCTTGGACAATTCCCTAAAAGTCCCCCATACATCACTTTTTTGTACAACTTATCATATTCGAGTTATATTTTTTGTGAAAAAAACGGCTAATGCGCAACACGCTAAAAAAACTAACATGAAAAAGTTTTTGTTAGAAAAACTTTTTTTCCTTAAAAGTGCCCATCTTGTGATGTATGGAGGAAAGTTAGGCAACAATATTGACTTTCTTGGAAAAAAATTTCAAAACATAAAAAAGTGGGCATTTTCTGTAAATTGACTTTTAATTTTAAAAATATATTTTTTTGCGTGTAAAAATGTATTTAGAATTTTTAAAATATTTTTTCATGAAAGCTTGGACAATTCTCTAAATGTCACCCATACATCACTTTTTTGTATATCTTATCATATTCGAGTTATTTTTTTGTGAAAAAAAAAACGGTTAAAGAACTTTGACTCTTTTTAAATGTTAGTCTAGGTTAATTTTGAAAAAACAAAATACGCAAAGTTGCTTGAAAAGGTAAAGTCTTGAAACCTACAAAATTTCATAACATTCTGAGGGGATGCTGCCAACCCCGAAGACGAGTTGGTGCGAAATTCGTCATCTTCTCTTTTTCATTATAGCAACGAACTGATTCATACAAGTATTAGGCTTTTGTTTTCAAAATATAATCATAATCAACAGACGTATGTATAATCATTGTGAAATAATAGATAAATTTGTGAAACTATGTATTGAAATTTATATTGATGTACCGTAAAATGGGGTGTTAAGGGACGGAAAAAATTTTCAACCTCATCATTTCATGAGTTCTTCTTCTTAAAACTTTCAGGAAAAGCAGTCCAATCATTGTCTTGCTGCCTGCTACGCATATAGATTATAAAATTTTACGATTTTTGTGCGGATTTTTCGAAAATATGAAAATGGGGTGTTAGGGAACTTAAGGGGAGAAATGTAAAAGCTCTTATATTTCAAAGAAAGATAAAAATTGATTAATTGTAAACGATGACTGTAATATTTCTTGAACATCGCTGAAAAAGATAATCATAGTTCTGAAGGAATAAGGACAGTTTAATTGTCATCTACCTATGTATATGAGTATTTTTTGTAAAAGCCTCAAAATCTGACAAAAATACCGTCAATTGTACCTAAGTGGCTTCAATGTTTAACAAATACATTATTTTCAGTTACAATTTAGAGTAATCGGACTGACTGAACATTCTAGAGTGACCAACAGGTTCAGTTTACAAGTTTGTCAATGTGTGTTGACAATTTCTTGTTCACTTAAAAACTCATTAATATTGAAATGTTTTATATGCAAGCATCATTACAACCAGAGTGTAAACTGTGGATTCAATGCTGATATTTCTACTCTGAAGCATCGCTGATAGGACGTATTAAAAGATATTGAGATGTTTTAGCAGCAATGTTTGATGAGCAATGTTAAGCAAAAAAAAATCATGCAAGAAGTTTGATTTATCTCTTTTTGTCGTTGTGGCATGCTATTTATATAACCTTTATGTTTGTATTGTTCGTTAAAAAAAGATAAGTTTTTGGATGGTTTACTAAATACTATCCCAAGCAACGCACATGGTTACAAAACAGTCACGGCAGCGTATGTGAGAGTTGCACAGAAGTCACTTCCTTGCTTGTAAATACTTGCTGTAAGCTGCCCCTTATGGACAGCACGCGCCTTTTATAAACTCTCCGACGTCAATCATCTCGAGCCTGTGACAACTGTGGACTGGATTGATAGCTATCGCTGTCACCGACCGTGAGTAGCAATATTGAAACAAAAGACGAAAGAATCCAAAAAAGCACTGATCAATCGCGTTAACGCAGAAAGTGAATTCTAACTCCTAAATTGTTTATTCTACCTAAATTTGTTATTATTCTAAATTAGTTATTCTATTCGGCTCCTATCTGTATGAATTGCCCAAAAACTGATAGGTAACCCATTTGCAAGTGAAATTACGAGCGGGCTTAAATGAATTTACATTGTTTATGACTTTAGGTTGCCTAGTACAACGGTTATTTAGAGCAGTAGCTTGCCTAACCTGTATTTGGTAAGCTACAGGAAAACTTAGCAATAAACATCTAAAAAGTCTTCTGATTCCCAATTAAAACATTCACAGCCGCCTCTGTTCACTTCACGATTACTTGACTTGACAAGACTGCGGGACAGATTACCAAAAGCGGTGTTAAACGTAAGTGACTGTAGATTGCTAAGACAAAAAAAACTAAGATATCAGACCTTAACCATTACAAGAAGGAACTTGGCTAACATTCACTCTTTACCTATCTATTTCGTTTAAATTGTCCCATATAGGAAATTTATAATCTCCCAATATAGAGTTAAAGTAAAACTTGCTCTGGAGGTTATTTATGCGAAAGAAATTCCCCCCGCGGTCCGGTAGTCAACAACACTTGCTTTTGCACCAGCGACAATCTGGTTTACATAATATATGAAACAAGTGAGCATGTTCCATTTTTTCAAAAAGCTTTGCAAGTCACATTTTAACGCCAATCATTGATAATAAAACAAAACGCCTGAGGAACACAAGCTTCTGTGAAAAGGGGACTATCGCGGCATTGAGTATAAATATTTGACTTTTTTTAATTATATGTATCAGTCTAACCTCTAACACTTATTTCTAAAGATCTATATTGTATTATTGGAATTTATCATCCATAGCAACTGTTGGGATGCTTATGACCCAACATGAAATCCGTAATACGTCATTCAGAATAGTTACTGTTAAACAATGAATCAATCAAGGAATCAATCGCCTCAAAACTTCATGATACAAATAAAAAGTTACATGAGAAGTTTCATCCCTTAACACCCCACCAGTTTTTGAAACTAGGCTTTTTTTACAAAAATTGTCGAAGTTCGAAAATCACCTTAGTAAGATCAAATATTTTACCTTAGTTTCGTTTGAAATCAGTTGTAGAACACCCTACGATCACTCACACATTTTTTCTAACTATATTTGTGACTTTACAAATGAATGTTTCAATGGTAGCGAAATGGAGGAAAAGCAATGCCGTTCAGTTTTTGATGTCTAGTGTCCAGTTAAAGTCGTATTCTCATGAGTGATAATCCTTATAGTATACCTTTATTTCCAACACACATTTTAAGCGAATTTGTAAATTGTAAATCAATGCTTATACGGTTGGGCGATTTCTCAAAGTTGTATGTGAAGTCGAATCCCTTAACACCCCATGAGTTCTTAACACCCCATTTTACGGTACAATTACTCTTAACCCTAGAAGGGATACCTTCATGGCCTCAGTTTCGTCACCTCGCTGAGTGTGTTCCATCAAAGACGAGCTCTGAAAGGCGCCTGGGGTCCAATGGACCCCAGGTACAGTGGCGTTTCGGTTTTATCACTAGTCGTTTTAATCACTACTCGCCCGAAATCACGCTTTTCTATTCGTTTTTATCACGATTTCCGTTTCGTTTTTATCACACTTGTTCTAAAACATTCCGAAATCAAAATAAAATCAATACTGCATTGCCCAGTCCACCAAAACTGTTAAAAAATGTGAACTACGACTCATATATATTACAGCTGAACGATTTTGAATGGAAAAATTACATTTTTTTCTCGTTTCACCAAATTCACGGTTTCGTTTATATCACGGTAAAATTTTTTTTGATCGTGATAAAACCGAAAAACCACTGTATCCCTTTTAGGGTTAAATATACTGATATGTCCGGGTATACTTCCGGAATAAAAGAGTTTGGTATACTTTTCTTCACTAGTTCTAGTATATTTGATAGTCAAACCACAGACAAACAGACGTAACACTTGCGAAATTTCCATCGACCACGCTTTTAACGATCATTTGAAATTTTCATAGTTGTGGCTTTCACAACCAGAGGCGCGCGCATCGTTTTTCTATGCGTTTGACGTTTCACACTGGCGCCTTCTGTTGACGATATGGCATAACACAGTGATTCGTGCAACTTTTCCACCAGGTGATGGTAGTGTGAACTGGGCGATGGATTTCCATGAAAATCGTTCAAGGTGTTACGTCTGTTTGTCTGTGGTCAAACTTAGAATGAATACTCTACTGTCAGCCCCATCACTTATATAGTCAAGCGAGGGTTGCTGTGATTGAATTAATTTATTTTTGGATACAAATGATTGCTGGGATCCAACAGATACTCTCAAAAGCTTAATCTTTCATACACTCTGCTTAGAGACACTTTTTGTAGCAACTTGAAGTCACGGAAAAGTGTTTCCAATCGATAAGGACTTTCAAGAGTTTTTAGAGAAAATCGCGTATTTTTAAATACTGCACCAAAAATTATGAAACTTTTGATTTCGAATTATTCATAAGAGAAAATCCAGATAAATGACCAAAAATAATTCAGATTCCTTTAGGAAGAAAGTTCTTTTTTTTAGTGTGACGTCCTCACTGAGACACTGCTTCTCACCTTAGTGTTTCATGAGTACTTCCACAGTAACTGTGGAACTTTTATTAACAAAGAGTTTCCTTTGTCAATGACCATTTCGTATGTGTATATTGTGTGGCAGGCACGAAGAAACTCTTTTCCTAAGGAAACCGCGGAAAAAGATTCTATGAAACTCCAGAATGGCATTGTTTCGCCATCGTTTGATTTTCGGTAGGGAAAATCCTCGTAGCTTCCAGGGCATAGTGTAGTGCTTGTCACACACAATGTACCAGTTCAAACAAAGAAAGTCCTTCAGATTCAATCACTAACTGTTGACGTTCTCAAAGCACACTAATTTGAAAAGAGGAAGGCCAAGTTCCAGTTGGAATTGAAAGCCTTAGATGAGAAGAAGAAGAAAAAGGAGAAGAAGGAGGAGGAGGAGGAGATTCTCCAGAAGAAAATTCCTGGAGGAATGCCCAGATGTATATCCTGGAGCAATCTCCAGAGGGAACACCAATGAAGGTGTCAAGCTGATGAAACGAAAAAAATAGCTCGATCATCTATTATTGATAGTATAATCATCTATTATTGATACATAATTATTGATGTATCGTGATTAGTTATTTGTTTAACACTTGAAAATTGAATAGGACGCAATCAGTGAAGTACTAGATTGAAAGTAGTGAGCTGGATTTGTGTATGGTGAGATGATCAGTTCTCCATTTCTGCAATGAAACGGTACAAACAGCGTGGGTTATATGGTTTCTTACCTGATTTGATGCTGATTGAGCAAAAGTTTGGGTAACTGTGTTGTTGTATTATTTATTTCTTGCAACTTCAACAACACAGTTACCCAAACTTTTGCTCAAACAGCATCAAATTAGGCCAGACATCATATAACCCACGCTGTTTGGACCATTTCATTGCAGAACTGGAGAACTGATCATCTCACCATACAAAAATCCAGCTCACTACTTTCAATCTAGTACTTCACTGATTGCTTCCTATTGGTTTAGTTTCTCTAATGTAAGATGAGTAAAGTTCTGCGTGAGAGTTAGCTTGAATTATGCTCTTAGCTGTGGCGTTTACGTCTTTTATGTCTTCATGGGTGGTTAGTTCTAATTCATTTTTTTTTTGGTGCTGTTACATCTTGCTTTGCTTTTTATTTTATAGATTACCGTGCAAATGTTTAATCGTCTAAAATATTTGTTCACACGTCAAATACCAAATAAAGTAGCATGTAAACAAACCGATTATAGGCTAGAGGAACTGGTTCACCTAGCGTGGATGAGGATGAAGCATCTGTCAAAGAAAAAGTAGATCTTCATATAAAAAAATGCTAAAAGTGGCAGATGCTTCATCCTCATTCACGCTAGGTGAACCAGTTCCTCTATAGCCTATTCTATCCACCATCCAAAAAGTGTAACCGACGCTTAAAATTTCTAGCAGCGAAACGAACCAATGTAGGGTCCTGTACCATTTGGGCAGGTGTACCTTTTTGGGTACTTGTCGCTATAACTAAGACAATTTGAAACCGATTGATTTGAATTTTTGTATAGAGTTAGGCACGTACAGTACCCGAGCAGGGAATAAGAACTAATTGAAAACAAATTGAGTTATTTAGATATCACGAATTTTGATAACAAAGTGAGTTTTCATGTTGAATGACTTAAGTGTTAACATAACAAAATATGAAAACAAAATAATGTACTGGGAATATCTAATTGAAAACAAAATGAGTTCTCATTGATAACAAATTGAAATTCCATTTTGTTATCCACATTTTACGACTTGATATCATACGCAGTTCTCAGGGAGTTATCATATCTATAGGGTAATAACTAAAAATTAATACATAACAAACTTAGTATTCATTTTGATATTTTATTGGGCATTAATTTACATAAAAAATAAGTAAAAAATTTAAATGAGATTTTATTTTGAATTCAGAAGAATTTCGTGATTAAAAACTTGTTTTGCTTGGAAACTATATCATCAGAATATGGCCCCTATTAATGGCATATATGCCATATAGTATTATCGATTGTAACATTAACATTTCATAAACAGTCATTTCTAACATGGAGCCTACACGAAGAAAAATTGTATGGAAATCGGATATAATATCCTCATAGATATGCAGCGTAGCTATACCATGATTCAACTGATGGACATTGAAGTGACAAAGAAAAGTAAATTTGGAGTCAAAGGACAACTGCACGTAATATTTTTGTATAATTATATTTCAGCTTTTCCTTCTGATTATATGTACTGCAGTAAAACAAATGTGGGAGATGTTCACGACATCCCAGAGCCACAGGCATCGGGACTCAAATTGAATGACATCGAGCAACGAATTGAGTCGCATTCGGCTTCTCAGCTCCTTCCCTCGTTACCCGCGGAAAAATGATGGGATTTAAAATTGCATCCGATTGGAAAAATATTTTACTAGGCTCAGTGTACCAGTTATGGCTATAGTACCTCAAATTCGCCATAGTTGATTTTCAACCTTTAAAGATATAAATCAACAAGAAAAATTTCGTGAACAATAGATCACGATCACAAAAGATGATTGCAATCATTCAAACTTCACAATTTGGTCAAATTATGGTAGATATAAATCATTTTCCTTAACTTTTCGGCCTCCTTGCACCCTATTTCGCCATAGTGTACCAGTTATGGCAAATCCCATAAGGAATGCATGTAAATAGTGCGAAGTGGAACCCAAATTAACAAATGTGTCCATAACTGGTACAGGGTTCCTATCATTGGCACACGCCGTAATAAATACTAAAAGTAGTTTTGGCTCCGGTTTTATATTTTTCCTGTAAAGTATGGAAACTAATCTATCATTTGACTTATTGTTTACATTCGTCGGTCTTCTTCTTATTTTTGTAGAAATAGTTTTTCTTAGGTGGTGCGATAACTGGTACAGGCACCCTACATTATTTCTAACGGGTTTGGCATAATGTCATTTGGCATAATGGTCAAATGGCATAAGCTGGTATAATAGTCGTTTGTCAAAATGGCCGTAACAATAAGTGAAATATCATTCATCATTTTCATGTATGATAAATATCAGTGTAATTTTCAAAACTGTATCCAACTTCAATTTGATACGGAGGTACAACCATACACTTAAGTTAAAGATATCGATGTCAGGAATAAATCCGTTAGATTTTATGACGCCATTCGCTCCCCCAGTATATTCGCCTGCCTGTAATTTCGCTTAAAGCGACGCCGTAACTTCATCTGTACAACACTCAGTGAAAAAAAAACTTACGAAATTCATCAAAATACCTTATGTTTTTTTTTGCTATAGGGTGGGGCGGGCAAGATGGGTCGCGGGGCAAGATGTGTCAGTGCTATTTTCGGGCGCATTACTCATGTTTCGATTATGTTAATAATTTTGTTAGATGACAAGCATGAATATACAAAAGTTTGGGACATTGATTGAAAAATTATTCACTCTCATTGGAAATATGCGATACATTCCATATAATCTCCATATAAACGGTTGCGGGGCAAAATGGGTCACAGCAGCTAGGAACCTAAAGTCATCAATTTCTGCTAGTCCAGATGGGATTCCTTCGACTGTGATCAAAAAGTGTATTAACTCGCTAGCCTGCCCTCTGAAGACGATTTTTAATCTTAGTCTACGAACGTGCCAATTTCCTGAAACTTGGAAGGAGTCCTTTATGTTCCCTGCCTTTAAAAGCGGTGATAAGCGAAACATCAAAACTATCGTGGCATCACATCTTTATGCGCTGGGTCTAAACTATGAAATCATGATTGGAGGAAGCCTTTTCGAAAGTGTAAAGCATTACATTTCGCCGGATCAGCATGGATTCTTCCCCGGACGATCCACCTCGACCAATCTGATTGAATTCACCTCACACTGTGCTCGGTGCATGGAGAAAGGATTTCAGATTGATACGGTGTACACTAGGCCTGTCCAGCTTTTCAAAAATGTTCTCTGATTCTCAAGTCCACCCCCATATTTTGATTGGCATCCTAAGAGAAGTAACTGGTCAAAATTTCAGCCAAATCCATTGAAATTAAGAGGTGCATCAAATCAATTTAGTGTTTTTCAACTATTTTTGAACTTCAAAAAATCATAACTACACTAAAACTTGTCGAAACTTAATTTTTTCGGCAGAAATTGAAAGCTATACTTGTTTGCTACAACTTCTCCGAACAACGTGTGCCAATAAAATTGAGGGAATCATGTGTAATTATCACATTTGTGATCAGAAAAACCTTAAAAAGTTGATTTTTTGATAGATTTTGTTCTGGAACACCCTAATATACGTAATAAGTTTGATATTTTAAAACGGCATCATATTCTCTCATGTTTTTGGGTTATTTGCTTCTTTGACACCAATGCTGTAGGAGTTGAGCAAAAAATATTAAAATTCGTGAAAGCCAAATGTGGCCTAAAAACTAGCTTTTCGGGTGCAATCACGTTTTGGCGCGCAAAAAGTGGCATCGCGTCAGCACTGATATGATAGCCAACACCTGTCATCACGCTTGTTTGTTATCACCCGTGGTAGGGGGTAGCCAAGGCAAACTACAAGGAAGCAAAGCTACTACGCTCAGTACAATTTCGCGCCACAACGTGATTGCCTCCAAAAAGCTAGTTTTTAGGCCAGATTTGGCTTTCCCGAATTTTAATATTTTTAGCTCAACTCCTACAGCATTGGTGTCAAAGAAGCAAATAACCCAAAAACATGAGAAAATATGATGCCGTTTTTAAATATCAAACATATTACGTATGTTAGGGTGTTCCAGAACGAAATCTATCAAAAAATCAACTTTTTAAGGTTTTTCTGATCACAAATGTGATAATTACACATGTTTCCTTCAATTTTATTGGCACACGTTGTTCGGAGAAGTTGTAGCAAACAAGTATAGCTTTCAATTTCTGCCGAAAGAATTAAGTTTTGACAAGTTTTTGTGTAGTTATGATTTTTTGAAGTTCAAAAATAGTCGAAAAACACAAAATTGATTTGATGCACCTCTTAATTTCAATGGATTTGGCTGAAATTTTGACCAGTTACTTCTTTTAGGATGCCAATCAAAATATGGGGGTGGACTTGAGAATCAGAGAACATTTCTGAAAAGGTGGACAGGCCTAGTGTACACGGACCTTAAGACGGCTTTCGATCGGGTAAATCATCCAGCACTATTGAATAAATTGGAACACTTGGGTGCTTCATCGAGATTCGTTCAATGGCTGAAGTCATATCTGGTTGATCGACGTTTGAACGTGAGGGTTGGTGCTTATGTCTCTGCTTCTTTCACAAACCCCTCAGGAGTACCACAAGGAAGTAATCTGGGGCCGCTGCTTTTTGCAATATTTTTCAATGACGTCTGCTTCGTTCTACCTGAAGGTTGCAGGCTAATTTATGCCGACGATCTTAAGATATTCATAGCTGTGAGATCAATTGATGACTGCAGAGAACTTCAACGGATAGTGGATATGTTTGTGGATTGGTGCAAACGCAACTCTTTGACCATCAGCGTACGGAAATGTATGGTTATCTCATTTAGCAGAAAAGTACAACCGTTAACATGGAACTACACGATGAAAGGCGAAACGCTACAGAGGGTGAATACTGTAAAGGACTTAGGCGTACTCCTGGATGCAAAACTACATTTCACCGAGCACTACACGAATATCCTGTCTAAAGCCAACCGGAATCTGGGAATGATCTTCAAATTCAGCAAGGAATTTAGAGATCCATATTGTCTTAGGTCTCTATATTACTCGTTAGTGAGGTCAATTCTGGAATCAGCTGCTGTTGTTTGGGCCCCTTCTGCGGTTGTTTGGATTAATAGGATTGAAAGCGTTCAGCGAAAATTCATCAGATTTGCTCTGAGAACCTTGCCATGGAACAATCCTGCTGAACTCCCGCCATACTCTGACCGCTGTCAGTTAATAGGTATGCGTGTGTTTCACACAATCGCAAGTGCTCGTCTCCCGTTTTGCCGAGAGACAAGAGACGTATGAGTGAGAGCTTTCGTAATTGTGCGAGAGACAATCGCAGCACGTCGTTTGATTCCAATCGTGCGTAGTATCAAGCCAAGTGCTAAGCACGGAGACAAGCACCGAGAGAGTGCATACGACAGAGCGTGAGAGCTCCAGCGCGCGGCAAAGTAAGCGAGCAACACACAACCGATTGCGCGTACTCGTCTCCTTCTAGTTTGTTGTGCTGTCTCGTAGCAGAGTGTGCGGCACGCAAAGAGTTTTGAGTCGCACCCTATCCCTGATGAAGACAATGTTTATGGCCAAACTGTTAAAAGGCGAAATCGATGCGCCAAACATCCTTTCTCGTTTGAATTTCAATGTTCCTGCAAGAACTTTAAGAAATACTAACTTTCTGCGGCTTGACTATCACCGTACGGATTACGGACAGAATGAGCCGATAAGGGCCATGTGCATGTTGTTCAACGAAAATTACCATTTGTTTGATTTTAATCTTTCGACCACTATTTTAAGAACAGACTAATTCGTGATGACCCTATTTGATAATGTTAAACGTAGCTTTAGATAGTTGGCGTTTCATGTAGACTCAATGGAGTCCGATGGAAGTTAGGTTCAAATACAAATACAAAAACAAATACCTTCAATTTTGAACGTATTTTTGGAGCATTCAAAAGTTATTTATTTTTATAACAAGACTACTTCATAAATGACTTCAATCAAGCGGAATGAACGCTCAAAATAGTAAAAACATCGACTTTCAAGTCGCCTTAGGACCACTCAAATCGTAAAGTTTTTTATATTCCGAATACAATTATTAAAAGTTTACTAGTAGCTTTTGTTTACTCAGTATGGATATGGATCATATATGAATGCGGAACAAATCTTATATTTTTACGTTTTTCGTTGAGAAAATGTGAATTATTTAAAAGGTGACCCATCTTGCCCCGCACTTTTTTCACGGCGCAAAATTGATCACTTTTTAAAACTGCTTGTTTATCATCATATTTTGTATTTAATGAACATTTCATCGACTTTTAGCATAGCTAACTAGTGTATTAAAGAGTAGCGGACGAATACAATCCAATACGATTTGTATTTACAAAGTTATGGTGATCTATCCTTAGGTGACCCATCTTGCCCCGCCCCACCCTAAGTAAAACTTATGGATGCCATAAGAATACCTTATGTAAATTGATCGTGCTTGCTATGACAAATTTCATAAGACAAACTTATGAAAAGAACAAAAAAATCTTAAAATGCCTTAAAAAATCTTGAGCCCGTTATTTATCCACACGGCTACCGACGCTTGAGAATACCATGTTGCTAAACATGAGTAAAAGCCAAGCTCTGAGACGATTCTACGTCATAGAGCGACCTTATGAAATTCATCCGAATCATTATGAATTATTAAAAGGCCGTTTCATAAGTTGGGCCTTATGGAAATCTTTAGGTTATTTGGCTGAGTGAATGAAATCTTCCTTCGCGGGAAAACTTTATAAAGGTAAAATTTGTGAATTAATTCGATTGGCCATATCCAACTTCATTTGTCTTTAATTTAGAATTATGCCAAATAAACATTATGCCAAATAACTTTATACCAAACGAGCTAAAATGTGAGAAAATTTATAGTACTGAGGAGCTCTCGAAACTACGAAAGTGCGAATAGTTCAAATTTCAAAATATTTTGCAATATGTTTCGAATGAACCTGTTTTGATTAACTTATAGGGGAACTTTTGTATTCTGGGCAGTTTTGTTCTTTTCGTCATGGAAGGCTTTTTGAAAACTGTTGAATTCAACGTTGATCTCAAATCTTAGGGTAGGGCGGGGCAAGATGAGCACCCTAAGGATCACGTTGAGTTTATTGAAAGTTAACACAATTTTTCAAAGTACCTCTCAGTAGTTCTCTTCTATATCTTGTTTTCTATCACCCATAAACATGGGAGGGTTAAAAATTCACAATAAGGATGATTTATTTGACTAAACAAAAAAGATGTTTTATGGTCAGTTCGAACATGCTACGGGGCAAGACGAGCACCCCTACGGGGCAAGAAGAGCACTTTATTTAAATCCCAATATTTTAACAATAAATTGGTCATACACTGATTGATATAGTGAAACTTGTGTATAGCTATGGTATCACGTTCTAAAATTATCATTTTTTTTTCGATTATTGAAAAAAAAAATGCAGTTTTATAATACTTTATACAAAATGACCCGAAAAACAATAAACGATTATTAGGTTGCTTATTTTTAGAAATTTACTCAACCAAATAATTGCAGAGGTTACGGAAACCTATGTTCGGCACTATTGAGTGGATTACAATAATTTCAAAATATTTTCTATATTACCATCAGGGGTGCTCATCTTGCCCCACTATAGGTAAATAACTAAAATTGAATAAATTTTAATGTTTGTTTTTAGAAAATATTTTCTAATGTAAATTAAAATGCTTTGCAGTAAGCTAGTAATGTTGGCTGATAACTAGAATTATGGTAAAAAATTGATTCTGACATAAAAACCTTATTTTATTCTGATGAATTCTTATAAGAAAATGCTAAAATTCCATGCTATCGACTTATTTGACAATATTGTTTAATTCGTTCATTATGAAGTACCTTTTATCAGGTTTACAAACAGGATGAACATTATTCTAATGGATTATGAAGTTGCTTGGGCAAAATTCATTATAAAAGTAGTAAAACGGAGGGGTGCTCATCTTGCCCCGGGTGGCCATCTTGCCCCGTCCTACCCTACCCAATCAAGTTGAGCTGTACGACCAAGTTTCAGGTAATTTGGCCGATGAAAAACCCCTCAGCGAAGAGAACAGCCCTGCCAATAATAACCAGTCACCCTAAGACTTAAGTTCAAGCCAATTTAAATCAATAGTTGGCCATTACCCAGAATCAGAAATTTTAAATTCTGTGTCAACATGTAAGTACAATACTCAGGTAGACTAAATAAGCATTTTGTGAATATAATTAATGTTAATAAAGCATATTATACCTATGTTTGATTTTTGAAATCAAATTTTGTTATCATTGAGTTTTTGAAATGATAACAAAATGATATCTCAATTTGATATTAAATAAAAACAATTCGGAACGAAAACTTGTTTTGATTTAATTTCGTTATCAATAACAAAATGAGTTATCAATTTGTTATAGGTTTGTTCTCATTCCCTGCTCGGGATATTTAACTCTATACAAAAATTCAAATCAATCGGTTTGAAATTGACTAAGTTATAACGGCAAGTGCCCAAAATAGGTACACCTGCCCAAATGATACAAGACCCTATGTTGAAACTGGTGGGAACATATTGTGGTGTGACAAAAAAATTCTGCACAGGGTCGAATACGGTGCAAAAAAGCAAAAAAAAAAACGGAATAAAATGTTGACGAAATCGGATAGTGACAAAAACGGAGCATACCTGTACGCATGTTCTGCGTGTACTTGTAGCTTGTAGCTCTAACTTGCTTAGCGGCCTTCTGCGGCGCAGCAGGACGCGTTTGCCTATTTCCAGCCAGTTGGCCAGTGATTGGACGAGCCGTATTGCGCATTGCAGCGGAAGCAGCCTGTGCTGCTTGGGCGTTTAGAGCTGGCTTGGAGAAGAATCGTTGCGGTTGTGGTACATAACCACCGTTGCCGCCCGGCTGGAAAATGTGTTGCATACGCATATTCGCCATACGTTGCATGTATAGCGAAGCAAGATGGGCTTTCCAATCTTCCTTGCGCTTGGCAAGTGCGACATACAACGGCTTGCTTCCAACGATGCGACCATTCATCTCGGTAATGGCTTTCGTAGCTTCTTCCGCAGCAGAGAAACAAACGAAACCGAAGCCCTTTGAACGTCCTTCTTCTAACATCACCTTGGCAGATGTAATTGTTCCGAACGGGGAGAACTCCTTACGGAGACGCTCATCGTCGATAGAATCATCCAAGTTCTTAACGTAGAGGTTGACTCCCTGGCGACGGCGTTCGATCTTCAGTTGTTCAAAACGACGCTTGAGCTCCATTTCACGCTCGTTCTTCTTCTGTGCGCGGCCAACATGCAGCACTTTACCATCTTCGAGTTCCTTGCCATTCAGCTCCATTCGCGAAATGATCGTTACTGACAAAAATGTATACAATTTAAGTGATTATAGGAGTGAAAAGATGCTAAATTTTCCTACTAAATAAATACTTACAAAATTTCTTTGATATCACTTTTCTAACTATTGAAAATCATGGATTTAGTGGAAAGCGTAATGGTTTGCTGCGGTTCGCGCGGTTTGTTTGTTGACACACTCACGGCACCCACTCACATGGTCGCGACGTCGCGACGGCTGGGTTGACGTCGGGCGTCTGTGGTGCCCGAGCTAAAATGTTTGGGAAGTCCGTACAATAAATACAATAATTGCAGAAACCGAGAATTTATCATCTCGCCATACAAAAATTCAGCTCATTACTACGAATCTAGCTAGTTCTTCACCGGAGTGCCCCATTTTGATTGTGAAATTTTGAAGCTATGCTACACACGCTTTATTAGGTATACCTTGAAAACTTAAGAAAACCAAGAAAATTCATGCCATATTGCATCGTGCCTCTTCGACTTAGGGAACGTTCAAAAATTACGTCCAACATTGGGGGGGGGGGGGGGGGGGGGGTGGTGGTCTAGAAAAGTGTGACAGTACAGTCATGACCCGCTGGTTGGGGGCTTAATAGTTGGGTGACTTTTTAGTTGGGGCCCCGTTAGTTGAGCTGTCAGCCAACTAAAAAGTACCTGGATGTCATAATTCAATGTCAAACTGTAATTCCGAGGGGCGAGCTAATGAGTTTTTGGTTTCTTAAATTTTACTGATAATCGAAAAGAATTTATATTTCATATTTCTTAAAAAAAGAAAGAATATGTACAATTACTTCGAAACAAATGCAAAACATCGGCAATCTTTATTTTGTCGATCGTTGAAAGCGTTTTGTGCTTGCTTTTGGTCCGGGTGGTTTCATAAACATCTATATTTTCACTTCACCGACTAAAAATTGGTGAAAATAATTATTTCTCACATTAGCCATATATGTATCTTGCAAAACGTATCAGTTTTGCTCTGAATGTGAAACAAATTGAAAAATTTTCCTTTTTGATTTCAACCTAAACATGATTAAAAAAACAATGAGCACGCCCCTTGTGCTGCTGTCACTTCACCCAACTAGCGAATCGAATTCGTTGGTTGGGTGGAGGTTGTGGCTCAGCGGGTTCCGACTGTATTGCTAACTTGACCATCGCTGTTCCATCTCCAGCGCCGATCCGAACCGCTGCCACAAATTCCGGGTTTTGCGCCTCAAAACGTCCTCCACTCGGTTTCGTTTGGCCTGTCCGAAAATAAGATAATGGACATAAAACAATAATGCTTTCTTTCTGCATCTTATTTCAATGAGAACTCACCTTCATTCCCGATATAGTCCATAGCAGTTGATCTTGAAACTGTGGATTCGACACACAACTTGTTTTGATTTAACAACTGAAGGATTTTGAGCGATTTTAACCGGCATTGGGCGATTTTCGGTGTTTTTTTTTATTTTATTCGATTTTTTCGGATTTTTGCCATTTTGATAGATTTTGATGAAAATGGAAAGCATAAAATCGCAAAACCTGACCAAAACTTGGAAAAATGAGAAAATTCGATAAAATCGATTCGATATCAAATGTAATGAAAATAATTGTGACAATGTGTGGATAATCAAATAAAATTACGTCTTATCGCATGAAAATTGAACCAAATCGATTAGTGTCGACCCCCTTAGCCATAATATTTCCTTGAGTCGATGGTTCCTTCAATATCGACTCATGGAGGTTTTACTGTAGTAATAATCTAGTACTACAGTCTACGACACCCTACAGCCGGTCTCCGACTGTACGTGTATCGGGTATAGGAAAAGTGCATGACAGAGGGGGGAGGGGGGCACAGTGGGACCATCCTGAAAAAAGACGATCAAAATCTCGAAGAGCCATTAGATGACAGTTTAGTATATACACTCCCGTTCAAAAGTTTGGGGTCACCTCCTCAAAAACATGCCATTTTTTAGGCCCATTCTCCGCAAATTTGCGTCCGATTTCAAAACCCTAGGTTTCATTCAAAAGATAATAAGTCAAAGAAACTTTGAACATGATTTAAGGACAAGGTATTTGGAGTACATAGCTCAAAATTTCTAGAGCACCGTTTTTTAGAACCGTTGAACGGATTTGGATGAAAATGCATCACGCTAATTGTTCAGTGGTTGTCAACAGCGTGATGCATTTTAATCCAAATCCGTTCAACGGTTCTAAAAAGCGGTGCTCTAGAAATTTTGAGCAATGTACTCCAAATACCTTGTCCTTAAAAGAAAAATTTTGTATGTAAACTTAACCCAAAGTTGCCAAATTTTCTAAAAAATGAATATAAACTTACGGCAGTGTCGCTGGAAATAGGGTCGACCAAATTTTAAGATGAGAGCGGTAATATAACCCATTTTCTATTAGCTTTCAACTGCTTTTTACAGAACTTAGCTAAAAAATCTAGAAAAAAAGTTATTAAGAAAATTAATCCTTGATGTCATCGACCAACCAAAAGTTTGGGGTCACCCCTCAAAATGATGTATCGGCCAAAAGTTTGGGGTCACTATCGTAAAACATGGAAAAGTGATTTGTTGATATCTTTGTCATCTTTCATTCAGTTTTAATTCTTCTTGGCTTATTTGGAACAAAATGAATGATACTTACTGCATAGACATTGAACCCCACATATTTGTTGAAATTTACATACTATAACTTAACGTAAAGTTCCCTCATTTTTTGAAGCGTGGTAAAATGTGCTAACTTTACATAACATTTTTATATACAAAAATCGTTAAATACGTTAAGTTAAAGACATTAATCGTAAATTTAGTTAATTATCTTTGAAATGAGCCAAAAATAATTAAAATTGAACTATAGATGACGAAGATATCACCAAATCACTTTTCCATGTTTTACGATAGTGACCCCAAACTTTTGGTCGATGACATCAAGGATTAATTTACTCAATAACTTTTTTTCTAGATTTTTTTGCTAAGTTCTGTAAAAAGCAGTTGAATGCTAATAGAAAATGGGTCATATTACCGCTCTCATCTTAAAATTTGGTCGACCCAACTTCCAGCGACACTGCCGTAAATTTATATTCATTTTTTAGAAAATTTGGCAACTTTGGGTTAAGTTTACATACAAATTTTTTTTAAAAAGTTTCTTTTAAATCATGTTCAAAGTTTCTATGACTTATTATCTTTTGAATGAAACCTAGGGTTTTGAATTCGAATGCAAATTTGCGGGGATATGGCCTAAAAAAATGACATGTTTTTGAGGGGGTGACCCCAAACTTTTGAACGGGAGTGTAGGTGTCTTTGGAAGATATGTTCAGAAAAATCTTCTCTATTTTGTGCATATTCACTGTATGGTAAAATTGTAAGGTGAACCCGAGCAAAAAAATATTTTTTCAAAATATTTTTTTAGAGGGTAGATGTCTTTAGCAAAGATGTAGAACAAGTAATTTCAAGTAACTTTGCTGAAGACACCATATAGCTTGGACTTAATTATTGGAGAGAAAATATGAATGTTTTGAAACACAACCTCAAAATCAGTTTTTTTGAACTTTTCCATGATTATATCGTAAAATTTTAACGTGATATGTTCTACAAGTTTGTAGGTACTACTAAAATTCACTATCTTGCCGAAGACACCAACCCTGTAAAATTTGATGACGTAGCAACCCGGAAGTCAGAAGCAATCGTTAAACCAATCACAGCAATCCTGCTTCTTTGACTTTTACTTATTCTTGTCATTCTCAAACCAACTATTCAATAAACCACACGTTGTTAATCCAAGCTCTGCGTTTATAAAAGGTTATGGGCACCTCTACGAGAGAAGCTGTGTGTGGTATTCCACAATTCGACGGTGGTGCAGGTTTTCAGCACTGGAGCTTTCGAGTCAAAATGTTCTTGGACTCCGTGGGCGTTTTGAACACGATTACCGAGGATGTACCCGAAGCACCGGCTGAGAAGATCAAGTTTGAGGATCAAGATCGGAAGGCGAAGTCGTTCATCGTCAGTTTCTTGGCAAACGAATGTCTGGCGATTGTCTGTGAGAAGCGTACGGCCAAGGAAATGTGGAAGGCGCTCGAGAACACTTTTGCGAAGCGGTCGATCAGCACTCAAAACCTGGTGAGGAAGCAACTGAATCGTTTGAAGCTCAAGGACGGTGATTCCGTGAGGGCGCATCTCCTGGTGTTTGAAGACCTGATCCGGCAGTTGAAGACTGCAGGCGCAAGAATCGAGGAAGCCGACCTGGTCATTCTGCTTTTCCAAACCCTTCCGGATACGTTTGACCCCTTGGTGACAGCACTTGAAAACATCCCTGAGGAAGAGCTGAGTTTGGAGGTCGTGAAGCAACGCTTATTGGCGGAGGAGCTCAAGCGAACCGAACGTCACGAAGTCTCGGCCGATGTCAAGTTGGCAGCGTTTTCTGGAGAAAAGAATCGGAAGCCAACGAAGTTTCAAGGCAAGTGTCACAAGTGCGGTAAGCGAGGGCATCTGAAGAAAGATTGTCGACAGAAAGGCGGTGAAGCTAATTCAGCGGATCAACGGAAGGCGGTCAGTTTCGTAGCAAGTCGCAAGACGGAGAAACCACGAACCGGTATGCTGTTTTTCAAGCTCGATTCGGGTTCAAGCGACCACCTGGTGAATGATGTTGCCGTATTCTCGGAAAGTCGCCGACTCAAGCAACCAATCGAAATTCAAGTCGCAAAAGACGGAGAAACGTTGGTGTCCAAGTTTGTGGGAACTATCGCTGGAAGCAGTAACAAGAACACCCCGCTGATCATGAAGGATGTACTCTTTGTTCCTGAGTTACGAGACAACCTGATGTCAGTGAAGAAACTGGTGAAGGCGGGTGTTGTGGTCATCTTCTGCGGTTCCGTAGCGGTTCTCAAAAAGGACAACGAGGTCATTGCTACTGCGAATTTGAGAGGAAATCTTTACGAGATCGAGGTGGACATCCCAGTAACTTCGGCGAATATGTGTCAAACTGAAGCGACCGATTTGTGGCACCGCAGGCTCGGACACTTGAGTCAACAAGGAATGAAATCGATTGTAAGTAACAACCTTGCAGATGGTGTTGATTTCAAGGCGGACAAGCTGAAATTTTGTGACGCGTGCGTGAAGGGGAAACAATGCCGTGAACCTTTTAACGGAACCCGTCCTGTGTCATCGAGGCCATTGGAAAGAATCCATTCAGATGTTTGCGGACCAATCGAGCCGACGGCGTGGGATGGATCAAAGTACTTTGTCTCCTTCATAGACGACCATACCCACTTTGCTATGCTGTTCCTGATGAAAAGGAAGTCGGAGGTGTTTGCCCGCTTTCGCGAATACGAGGCGCTGGTGACAGCAAAATTCAATCTGAAGATTTCGAAGTTAACGATTGATCAAGGCCGTGAGTATCTTTCTAACATCCAGAAGCAATTCTATTCGCAGAAAGGCATTCAGATCGAGCCAACGGTTGCTTATACGCCACAGCAAAATGGCGTCGCGGAAAGGTTCAACCGAACCATTGTTGAGAAGGTCCGCACTATGCTGATTGATTCGCATGTTCCGAAAGCGTTGTGGTCAGAAGCTGTACTTACTGCCGTGTACCTGGTAAACCGAAGTCCTACCGTTGCCTTATCGAGAAGTTTAACCCCGGCGGAGTGCTGGTACAACGAGAGGCCAAACTTGGAGAAACTCCGTGTATTCGGGTGCAAGGCGTTTTCTTGGATTCCCGGACAGCGAAGGAAGAAACTGGATGCCAAAAGTTGTGAAATGGTCATGGTTGGATATGCCCCGAACGGTTATCGTCTATGGGACAGAACAGCGAGGAGAATTTCAATCGCTCGTGACGTCAAGTTTCAAGAAACATGTTACCCCTTTGAACAAAACCGCGAACAAGATGAAAATGGTCCACTAGTCGTTATACCTTATAGTCACGCGGAGGAAGTCACTCAGGATCTACACGAACCGTTAATCGAAGGACGCCAAGAACCTGATACCGATATCGAAACTGAAGAGCCGTTGATTGAAGCTCGTAATGATGAAATCCTCACTGATGACGAAGACGTTTCCGATGTGGATGATACTGGGGCGCTCCCTTCGCATTCAGAACAACTCGAGTCCGAAGGACAACCGACGTTGAGGCGCAGCGAACGGGAGCGCAAGCTCCCCGGTAAGTTGTTGAATTTTTTCACTGGTTACAGAGCAACTTCTGTTGGCTCGTATTCTTCAGATGTACCCAAGTGCTTCAGCGAAATCGAAAGGCGGAGCGATCGTGATAACTGGCTGGAGGCAATCGATGATGAGCTACGGTCCATGAAGGCAAATAACGTGTGGAAGATGACGTCCTGTCCACGCGGCGTGAAGCCCCTAAAGTCCAAGTGGGTATTTCGAGTGAAGGAAGACGAGAATGGCCAGGCCGTACGTTACAAGGCTCGACTGGTAGCGAAGGGCTTCCTACAACGTCAAGGTGTGGATTTTGAAGAAACGTATGCACCAGTTGCCAAGCTATCAACCATCCGGACTGTGTTGGCGGTAGGCGTCCACAAGCGATTCTATTTTCACCAATTGGACGTCAAAACTGCGTTTTTACATGGAGAACTCAAGGAGGAAATCTACATCGAAGTCCCTGAAGGCGTCCAGGCTCCTCCGAACATGGCATGTAAGCTCCTCAAGTCATTATACGGACTGAAGCAGTCACCGCGCTGCTGGAACGAGAAATTCAACAGCCAAATGGTCAAGCTGGGTTTCCACCGATCTCGTCACGATTACTGTTTGTACATCAGAAGCGATGAAGAAGATGAGCTATACGTTGTCCTGTATGTCGACGATTTACTAATCGCGGGGAGGAAATTGAAGTCCATCATTCGTTTGAAGCAGCAACTTTCAACCGTTTTTTGTATGACCGACTGCGGGGAGGCACGCCACTTCCTTGGGATGAAAATTGCATACAATCGTGAAGCTGGAACTCTTCAACTTTCGCAGCAGGCGCATGTGGCAAGGATCGTGCAGAATTTCGGATTGGCTGAATGTAATCCAGCGAAGTCACCCATGGAGAAAGGACTGCAACTACAACGAGATGGAACACCTACAAGAAAACCGTACAGGGAGCTGCTAGGCAGCCTAATGTACATCATGCTGTGTGTCCGACCGGATATATGCTTTCCAGTCGGGTACCTAGGCCGGTATCAACAAAACCCAATGGAATCGCACTGGCAAAGTTTAAAGAGAGTCGTCCGATACCTGAAGGGAAGCGCCAACGCCGTATTGGAGTTTCGACGACAAGACACCGAGCCGCTAATTGGATTTGCTGATGCTGACTGGGCTGCTGATAATGAAGACCGGAAATCGGTAACCGGATATGTGTTCAAAGTTTTTGGATCAACGGTTTCATGGTGCAGCAAGAAGCAAACTACGGTGGCCATATCTTCAAGTGAATCGGAATACGTCGTCTTGAGTGCAGCCACTGCAGAGGCGCTTTGGTTGGCCGGAGTTCTTGAAGACATGAAGATTAAAGATCCGAAGACACCAGTAACCATTTTTGAGGACAATAGAGGCTGCATCGGCATGGCCAACAATTTGGAAACGAAACGAAGCAAGCACATAGATGTCAAACACCATTTCATCAGGGATCATATTGCTGCAGGACGAATCCAAGTGAAGGCTGTCGGTACTCAAGAACAATTAGCTGACGTTTTCACCAAGTCCCTGGACCCTGGACGGCTCAACGAGATGCGAAGGAATCTAGGGCTCAACGATTGAGAGGGGGTGATGACGTAGCAACCCGGAAGTCAGAAGCAATCGTTAAACCAATCACAGCAATCCTGCTTCTTTGACTTTTACTTATTCTTGTCATTCTCAAACCAACTATTCAATAAACCACACGTTGTTAATCCAAGCTCTGCGTTTATAAAAGTAAAATTGAAAATTGCTCCTGTAAACCAATATTTTTGAAAATTTTACACTATTTTCACTATTGAATATTTTTTAATTGGCACTTTTTGGCAGCCGTGCTGTCAAAATTTCAATGCTTTATTATGTCCAGAATAGACCAAAAGTGACTTAACAATCGGGTCTGATAAGGCACTTTGATTTCTGAGTCATTTTTCAAAGAAAATATTCGTAAATTTCATACAAATCATTCAATACGAACTGAAAACTCACGAAAACTTTTCGACATCATTACTAGTTTGTCCAAATAGTATTCTTGTTGAAATAGTCTACATTTCTTGCACTGGGGTTGACTTTACATTCAATACCCGACAAAAAATAACGCTTATTACATTTTTAGATGAATTTTTAACACCAATTAAAAACCGTGTTTTTCATCAATTTTTTTATTGCAATTCTCTTTATTTATGTTTATCAATCAACTAAAATAATGGCAACATTTTCTTTTCCTTTGCTATGTTAACATTACAATTTCGGTTAAAGAAATAAAAAGGCGAAAATATAATGAACGCCTCTAAAAGTTGTGTGTTAAAAATAAAAAATAAAATAAAACGAGTGAAACATTGTTAATTCAGATTGAAACAGCCTTTAACTGTTAGAGATATTCTAGGTTGTAAATCTTTCGTCATGATGAAAATTCTTTATATTCTATTGAAATTGGTTATGCTGTTTGATACTCTTTAAAATTTATTTTTTCCAGTTTTCAAGAACTGCGTCCGTTAGGTCGATTCCTGCCCTTGATGTTCAAAATTCCTTCGTCGTATACATGTAACCTTGGTTCATCCCTTGACAAATCCGCATCAAGATCACGGCTCGATTATGGATACTTTTCCGATTTTTTGAAAAGTTAAAGAGGTTTTGTGCCTTCTTGAGAATTGAGAAAATCACTCAAATGGACTTTTTCATCTTTTAAAAATTTTAGTTAAAAATTTATAACACTAACAATTGAAATAGCCTGCATTTATTTAACGTGTTTTTCTTATTCAGAAATACTACTCGGATGAACTAAAAATAATATCGAAAAGTTGTATGAGATTTGTGAATATTTTTTTGAAAATGACTATTAAGGTGAAACTGGATCCATTTCCTTACTTTTTGGTTTTTGATTTTTTATAAAATAATGAACCCGCATAACCATGAACCATACTAGTACTGTTTGCCATACTGTTCGAAATCATATATCATAGTACCCCAACAGTATAGTATAACATCTAAAGCAACAATAAACCAACAGTACCATGAATGTATTCAACAGTTTGACAGATGGTTCTCGGGCAAATTACAGTATGGGGAATAGGCGGTTAAGTTATGTTACAATAAAAAAACGCCAATTTTCTCGAACAAAATTTTTCGTTTACAGTTTGTCAAAAGGTCAATGTACTATCCATTTTTTGCCCAGTTCACTGTTCAGCTAACCGTTCTACAACAGTTAAACTGTAAAATCGAAATGAAAATTGGCAATGTATATGTAACTGTTGCTTTATTGTGCAATATGGTTCAAAGGTAGTATAATATACAGTTGTGATGCAGTTAAAATATAAAATAAAACTAGCGCAATATTCAAATAATTGAATTGTGTTTATTCAAGCACCATAAAATCGAATTCCCAAAATTATTTTACTCATCTTACCCCTAAGTAGGTGCCAGCCAAAATATGTAAAACATCGATACGAACAAATTGAAATTGTTCAAGCGGGTTTCCTTCTCGAGCTTCCCGTCCGGCAGGGTCGAGTCGATCTGGATCAGGTCCTTATGCATCCGGATTTCACTGTGTGAAACAGTAATGCTCGAGTCCATTAGGAGCAGCTGCACGGGAAGGACAGCTTTTACGGTAATTCGCTGCTGGAAGACATATACTACGGTAATGTAGCTGTGGAACTTTGAATTGACTCCCACGTCCGGCTTGTAAACAGGTCCTAAAACAGAAAGGAAATTTGTAAATGTTTGAAAAATGTCTAGTTTACGGGGGAAAAACTTACCAATTCCTCGCAAAATGCATTTCCGATACCGGTGAAGAACTAACACGGAAGACTTCACCCAGCAAGAATACAGACCAGATAGGATGGAAAATCGACTGATTGCAGACTGCTGTCGGATCCTCTGTAGGAGTTTGGAAGTGGTTATATCAATAAATGAACATAAAATTTCCATTACTTACAGGAGGAGTACCCTTTCGAGCAGCTGGATTTCCTGGTGAATCCTATGTAACAACCGATTTTCACGATTAATGCGGATCTTTGAAAGCAAATCCCGCTCCTCTTTTTCACTTTGTGAAAAACAAAACAAACAGCGTGCCGCATTTTTTCAATATAAATGACGCACACACAAACTAATGTGTGGAACTGTTTACCATATTGTTGCCTATGAGTAAAACATAGTGAAGTGTGCATGTGTTAGTTTGATGTTGAAATTCAAGCACCAACTGTTTGGCAGAATGTGGACTCATGTTTCTACTATTCCTTACAACATTATCTTTCAACAATGAGCAGACATCATACCATATTGTGACTTTTTGATATGGGTTATATAAACCGTGCTATACAATCCAACGCTTCAGGTTCCATACTGTTGGACGTAAAGGGGACTGTTTGTGGTAAACTGACTCTATGTGGTAGAAGATATTTACTGTTTGGACCTCAAGGCAAAATGTTATTTTCTATGCGGGATGGAGAGTATGGATCAAGGAATCTCCTGAATTTTTTTCAGACGGAAAATGTTTTTAGTTTCTGCAGAAACCATTTTTAAGCAAAATTTCACAAAAAAATGGTTTATGCAAAAACGAAAAACATTTTCTACCTGGGAAAAATTCAGGAGATACCTTGATCCATACTCCACATGTGCACGAAAACCGATTTTGAAAATAATGAGAAAATGCTTCCAGTTTCGCCTTAACGCCATTTTCTCATTATTTGGGTTTTTGATTTTTCATAAAATAACGAAGCAATATTTTCAAAATCGGTTTTCGTGCACATGTGGAGTATGGATCAAGGTATCTCCTGACTTTTTCCCAGGTAGAAAATGTTTTTCGTTTTTGCAGAAACCATTTTTGAATAAAATTTCACAAAAAAATGGTTTCTACAAAAATGGAATACTTTTTCCACTACAAAAAAATTCAGAAGATACCTTGATCCATGCGCTACATGTGCACGAAAACCGATTTTGAAAATATTGCTTCGTTATTTAATGAAAAATCAAAAACCAAAATAATGAGGAAATGCTTCCAGTTTCGCCTTAAAATAGCATCAGATATCAAAGTGCCTTATCAGACCCGATAGTTAAGTCTATTTTGGTCTATTCTGGACATAATGAAGTATTGAAATTTTGACAGCACGGCCGCGAAAAAGTGCTTATTCCAAGCTTATTCAAAAAATATTCAATAGTGAAAATAGTGAAAAAATTTCAAAAAAATGGTTTACTGGAGCAATTATCAATTTTACAGAGTTAGTGTCTTCGGCAGGATAGTGTATTTCAGTAGTATTTACAAACTTGTAGAACATATTGTCTATCCGGTTGGAATCAAGACCGACATTCAATCAAAAATTGCCATTTTCTTAGTCTACAAGTGTCGCAACTGTTTCGCATCTAGTGCGCTGTGTTGCTGACAACAACGGGAAGGATGCGCACTACTTTTGACATGATTAAAAAACGTCGCGAGTTGGGTCGCGTCGCGACTTGATTGTGCGAAGTCCGGTTTGGTGGCGGCCCGACAATATCACGTTCAAATTTTACGATATAATCATGGAAAAGAACAAAAAACTGATTTTGAGGTTGTTTTTTAAAACTTTTATATTTTCTTCCGAAAAATGAAGTCCAAGCTATATGGTCTTTAGCAAAGTTACTTGAAATTACTTGTTCTACAACTTTGCTGAAGACATCTACCCTCAAAAAAAAATATTTTGAAAAAATAAGTTTTTGCTCTTGCTGTTCACCTTACAGTTTTACCATACAGTGAATATGCACAAAAATAGAGGATTTTTCTGAACATATCATATCATATCTGAACATTCTGAACATATCCTCGTCACAGAAGCGGCAATTTGAGGTTTGGATTGCTCCGATCTTTTGTAGATGGTATCTGTAGGGGCAGTGTCCAGTAGGCCGTCCCTTATTTTGCAAAAATTAGAAATGTTATAAGTTCGTAAGTGGAAAATGATCGTTTTAGCTAAGAAATGATTGTGTCAAAATTTGAAGTCCATATCTCAAGGCTTAGTGGTTCCTCAAGGGGCCTAACGTTGTCAAAAATGGTATGGGACCAAAAAAACATGAAATTTTTTTCGACAAAAAAAATATGCTATTCTACTAAAACCGGTGATTTTAGGACCCTAATGGGCCAAAAATTTGCTTAGAATTGCGATATCTCTACTCGTTTTTGAGTTATTGAACAAAATAGGGTAGGTTTCCTTCGAAATCTAAAAAAATGGTCAAAAATGCTGATTTTTCGGTCATTTTTTGCCAATAACTCAAAAACGAGTAGAGATATCGCAAATCTTAGCACATTTTCGGCCCTTTAGGGTCCTAAAATTACCAGTTTTAGTAGAGTAGCGTATTTTTTCGTCGAAAAAAATTTCATGTTTTTTTGGTCCCATACCATTTTTGACAAGTTTAGGCCCCTTGAGGGACCACTTAGCCTTGAGATATGGACTTCAAATTTTGACACGATCGTTTCTTAGCTAAAACGATCATTTTCCACTTACGAACTTATAACATATCTATTTTTTGCAAAATAAGGGACGGCCAGTTATTAGACCGGTGTAGATGTTGAGATCCCTTTTGTTGAGACCTAATAGTTGTTGGGTTTTCTTGGGGTTTATCGTTACGATCCTTTTGGATTGGCTCGTATGGAGAAGCGCATTCCAGTTTGATGTGGTTTGACTGACCATATATTTGTTCAGTTCCATTTTACAGAGCAGTCTGAGATCCCGCAGAAGGGTTCAGGGCCAATGAACCTTTCATTAGATCCATTCCTGGCTAACTCATCAGCAATCTCGTTTCCCTCTAGACCCCTATGTCCTGGGATCCAATATAGGTAGACTCGATTGCGTATGAATAAGTTTTTCAAAGCCAGAATGCATTCCCACACTAGCTTTGAGTTACAAGTGTAGTTATTAAGCGACTTAAGTGCCGCTTGACTGTCAGAGAAAATACATATTTTTGCAAACCTATACTTTCTCCTCAGGTATAATAATATGCATTCTAATATTGCATATATTTCCGCCTGAAATACTGTGGGCCATTGTCCTACCTCTCAAAAAATCCAATGATTTTATTTATGTGTGAAAACACATATTCTGAGGGACAGAGTTCATTCCGACGTTTATAACCGCCACACATATTTTTTGGAAGTTTCACCAGTGACATCGAAATCCAATAGTAAAAATCCATA
>NC_085137.1:180468442-180493442 GCF_035046485.1 Aedes albopictus | reverse complement strand
GAGAATTGTCAGACAAAAGAGGCACAAAACAAGCAACAAAGAAAATGCGACGATTACTCTTTATCCCTACTGGTAACAGATAATGACATGATCTCGAAATTTTTTGTTGCAGACAAAACGGAAGCTGAATTTGTTGCGTACTTTTCAACTCGTGATTAATCAATTATTTCTAACCCAAAGTCGAAACTGTTTGATGATAGAGCTTCACCAGAGTTGCAGTGTTTACCGACTCGAAATTACCGTTCGAAAATCGCAATGCAAGGCTTGAAAATCTTTTAAATCGTGGTGTACGATGTTAATCCCATTATTTTCAAGTTGGGACAAACTTATGTCGCATGGGTTTGTTTGTCGCAACAAATACAGGTTGCGACATTGTCATTATTGTTGCGCGATGGTTGAATTTTGATTCTGTGACATATGCCCATGCATATGCCCCAGTTTGTTTTAGCGTCATATCAAGTGGTCCTCCATCTCTCAGTCTTCGCTTCAAGTCCGTGGTTGTATACAAAATTTAATTACAAAGTATTTAATACCGCAGAGTCCGTTTGGCTTCTGTCCAATCACCTTACGTGGGATGGCTCACCTTACGCCCCAGCATAGACGCGCTGATAGCAATATTGGGCCTCGTATTTATCGCAATATACAGTAAAGCACCTACAAGGCTTTGGAAATACTGGAATTTGATACTGGTCCTGGACATGTAGGAGCACTCTGCTTCTCACTTTGCGCACAAGACTTGTTCTGGTTCCCACCTGCTTGATCTGCACGTTGCTTGGCCAAAGCGCGACCATTTTTCTGCTTGTGGCCGGACTTGTGGCAAAAGTAGCACGTTACCTTCGATTTCATCAAATCCGCCTTGAGAACTGACTCACCACGTGCTCCAGAGCAGCGCTTCGACACTTCGTCCATCAGCTTGAATTTGATGAGCGAGCTCCAGTGTAAGCTCGTCATCCGCTCTGGTCTCCGGCGCCGTCGTCAACGTTTTGAACGATTCCGGTAAGCTCCGGAGTACCATGGCCACTTGCAGATTTTGGTCCAATTCCTGGCCTGCCACCGTTAGCCGTTCGAAAAGCTCCTCCAGTTCGAACACGTGTCTCTCGATGTCGTCGCCGTCGGAATACCGTTAATCGCAGATCTTCTTGAGCAGAGAAACTTTTGAGGTTAGCGTTGCTTTTTCATAGTGTCCTATCAGCTGTGCCCAGGTCTCCTTCGCCGTTTTGGATTCTTTGATGAGGTTCAACTGATTGTCCTCCAGCAAAAGGTCAATCGTCGCACGAGCACGCTGTACCATGCTTCAACCATCAACCACCGGATCAGCAGGAATTCCACCCTTGTCTTCCAGGTCGAATAGTTCGCTCCGTTGAGATTGACGATTTCCAAACGTTCCATTCCGCAGCAGAAAGCTTCACTTTTCTTCAAACGATCTAAAAAAATCTTGAGGCTAATGAAAATGTTTCACTCTTGTTTATCGGTTGCTACGGTACCACTACTATATCGAGCAAAGGCCGACAACCGTAGGGGTCGAGTACTGAATATAAACTTAACATTTATGGGAGCGGACCTGGTGTGATGGTTAAAGCACGTGACTATCACGCCGAGGACCTGAGATCGAATCCCATTCCCGACAATCTCACAAAAATGTGAGTTCTTCCTTCGGAAGGGAAGTAAAGCGTGGGTCCCGAGATGAATTAGCCTAGGGCTAAAAATCTCGTTAACACAGATAAAAAAAAACTTAACATTTATTTCGAAATAGCTGTCCAAGCAAACGACGCGTCGTTCTGCCTGCCTACTGTGTTTTTTGACATGCAGCTCTGTGGAAAAAGGCCCTGCAAAACGGAATTTCAAACTTTCTAGTTTTCGGTGCGTTTCCGGTCGATTTTCCCAATTATTTTTTCCTACGAACACGTCGGAGCCCTGCACGAATGAATCACTGAAACCGTTGCACAGTGGTTCCGCCATAGGTCATTAATCCAAAAATTTGACCTCAATGAAACTATGATATCATTGCGGAAACATCAAGTTTAATGCTTAAATAACTAGGTACAATTATTACTTTTATCAAATGTATGCCGAAACTTTTCCGCAGAGCTCATGAAAGTAGATGTTCTTGAATACACGCAGAAAAATAACACATATTAGAACCAAGGTGGGGCTGGCTCACCGACACTTCCGGTCCGCTTTAGTGCTTTATGCATCATTGTGGCCAGGTGTTGCTCTAGTTTTTCCAACTGTATTGTAAAGCATGAGCGGTGATCCTTGGCATTCTTGTGTAAATTGGGGTACTCGAAATGTTGATCGATCACCGATTATTGCTGGCAGATGTAGTGGAAAGTTTGTCTTAATACGTATCAATCGTCTCTGACAAACGAGAAAAACTGACCTCACTGATTACCTGTCTCTGAGTCAAATTTGGTATAGAGTCTTCAGTCTCCGATTAATCGCTTCATGTTTGATGGAGGTTTTTAATCCAATGGGTTACATAGCCGCTATCAGAATGAAGAGAGTAATGTTCCGCGTAATATATCACAAATCAAAAGAGGTACGGTACATTACGTGGAGCGGATATACTGAATTGGGTATTAGACCAAGTCCCTGCTGGGTGGCGCTAAATAGGTGAGCCATAGACAATAGAATCGTCAATGTCGTAGGGCATAGTATGTGACTATTGTCGAAACAACACTATTTTTGGTCATTGTCCAACCAAAATCATAAGCGGCGTCCACTTACACTAAGCGCATAACTATGTTAGGGTTGTTGGTAAAATATAATAACACTTTTTAGTTTGTGTAGTTAGTTGAACTAGAGTTAACTTTTTATTGAGACATTTTCTGTAGGTTTATTCTGGATCACAATACATTAGCTGTCCTTTAACTGAATTATTTTATAACAGTAGACAACATTATTTCTTCTTGATAAAAGATGTATTAACAAAAGCATTTCAATGTGGACATAGAATAGCCAAACTATACATCTGATCAGATATTTTTTTTTCGGTATTAAATTTGGGGTGAAAAGTTAAACATTTACGGAAAATAGATTTTCAATGTCAGACAAACATCACTTGAACACAGCTACCAATGAACCAAACCTTCTCTACTGTCTTCTCATTTTGCCGCTTCCTATCTTCTGACACTAGTTAGGACTGTCTGTGGAAGATCCGGGTTTCTAATTCTGTGTAGGACTTGCTAAAACGGGATGCCTGATATGTACTGCGGACAAATGGGCTGGAAGTACTGAGCAATCACAATTACTATTGTACTAATCATATTAAATGCATGGAACGTCGCCAACCGGCAAAGAGGACATGACGAAAAAAAACGCGAGATGGCCCTAACAAAAACTAGAAAGGCGATGAAAATGGTCACCGATGCAACGATATGGAAACAAAATAGATGAGAAATTATCGACCCAATCAAAATCTATGAACATATCGCACATTAGTAGGTCCACATCTGCCTACAAGCAGATGGGCTGACAGTTGTCGGCCTGGGTGTGGACTGAGCAATTACAATTACAATTACAAAAATAACACATATTAGAACCAAATATAAAGAGACTTTGTTTCTAAGTCGCGAGGTGTATTGAATCGAAAAAATATTTCTTTGTTTTCAATATTGGAGAATGGATAATGCCAATATGAGCAAGGTGATTTAGTTTTACCTTCAGATTTTCAAGAGCAGATCTGGTTGTAAACGATAACTCGCTATCAGTATAGCATGTTATAGCAGTATTCGTGTTCGATTCTCGCTCGCCTTTTTTATTTCGCTTCCACTTTCAAACAAAAATATTTTGTTTTTGAATCTAAGTCAGTGAATATTTGTTTCAAAAAAATAAAGTCTCTGAAATTGCAAAATTACTTACTTTCAAAGCAATGATGTGATAGATTCAAAGTCAACAAGTATTTGAAACTACAATCAGTGCCGCGGAGGCGTGATTGTGA
This sequence comes from Aedes albopictus, assembly GCF_035046485.1. Classification (NCBI taxonomy): domain Eukaryota; kingdom Metazoa; phylum Arthropoda; class Insecta; order Diptera; family Culicidae; genus Aedes; species Aedes albopictus. The sequence goes on along the minus strand of NC_085137.1, from coordinate 180,489,502 downwards.
AATCAATAAAAATAATGCTTTGAAACAAAGACCAAATGTATTTGATTCAAAGAAAAATGGTATTGAGCCGTGGTTCAATGGTTTATTTTCTTTGATTCAAAGCACTTTATTTTTGAGTTTAAAATATTTTTTTCTGCGTGTAGATATTTTATTTGATTTTTTTTAAATTTCACTGTATTAAAAGTCTCATCCATTCGACATGTATTTGGTTGATTGTGTTCGATTCTTACATAGTTGAAATCGATGTTTATCACAAATATAGATGCCATTCTTTATCATTTTATTTGAATAAGTGTGACTGAATAAGATGCTTTTCCACAGAATATAAAAGAACTGAAAATTTTCAACAAACCGAAAAAAATGTCCCCTTTCGACCCCTTCGGACGTTCTTCTATAAAACTTCCCTATAATCTTAAACATGTGAATAAGAAACATAAGAATGTGCACATCGTCGTACCCGTGTATAGTTGTAGCGGTTCAGTGTGATTTCGGAGAAGAGGCCAGTTAGTGGAAGATGCTACAGCACATACACATTGGACACTTCGAAGGATGTTTATTGGTGAGTTCTTTCCATTTTATCATAATAATTAATGCTAAAGGATGTATAAAATTCTGCTCTGGTTTTTGTGTATTTATCTAACTAATATTGAAAAGTTCGTCACGTCATGTGTCGGCGCTAGTTTTCAATGCACATTCAGTTGATAATAAATATTCTTTTATTTTTCGCATTTACACACAAATTTGAATGGTTCGTCATCTTCGGTGTCGACATTTGTAATGTTTTAGTCAAAATGAATAAATGTTTTGACTCAAGTAAAGGTTGCATGAATCAAATCACTTACCAAAGTGAATCCAAATCATGTGACTCTCCCCTCCCCACTAACAAAAACTCCTTCCCGTGACAGTCGTGGAGAAGATGAGGTGATCTCGGTCTCTAGTAGCAACGAACGTCACACTAACATTCCTTTCCTTCCTCGATGACCGTAAGGACGTGGCCGGCGCCGTTATTGACTAATAAAGTCTGGAATTCTCGAACTGTGCACATTGAGAGCGGTAGCTACTCCCAAGCTCCGTTTGTTGGTTCCTTGTGCAATTTCGATTGTTCTGGTCAATCACGGAGTAGCAACTACGAATTGTACGATCATCTATGCTCATGCTCATGCTCAAAACTTCCCTATAATCTTAAACAATGATTTACTGGCGAATTTAGCTGCGACCGTTTGCGACCAGATTGGTGGTAGTCACTCAAGTGTCGTACTTTCTATTTACTCAAAAACTAACAAAAACCTCCGGCATTGCATTGCACGGAACACTTTTTTCCAACTTTCACCCTCTTTATCCATTACATTATGTGTGTTTCACTATTCTAAAGCAGTTATGACTGCCGTGGACCGCCTAAACTAATATTAGTATATCCAAATCAGTTGGTAACCAAAACTGCAAAATAATGAATTTCGGCTCCGTAAGGCCAAAAACTCGATTGAGCCCATTTTTGATAAACAATACAAAAATGCGTTTGGAATGCAAATATGCATCAAATTTAGCGGTTTCATAAAAAAAACTCGATAAAATCATATTTATGGCCGCCCTCATATGGGGCTGGAACCACTGTGCGTTGGCTCGTTTCCGAGCCTATTCGTGACATACAAACACCATTCCATTTTTATTTTTATATAGATAAAGATCTTAGGCTACTATGATTGATCTCTGCTACCGAGTTGCTCCGTTATACTCCATCAATGTTGAGGCAAGATGGGACAGTGCCGTTTTCAGCTGTACCGTCAGTGGGGGCGTCATTGGGCCAAAATTGCATAATCCATTCCTTTAAGAGTTCGTTACAACAATATTTTAGCTCTAGAACCGGTAGCTCAGAATACGGTATACATTAGTACGGGACACGCTTGTATGGAAAAAATAAATCCTCGCTCCAGTCGACTTGTTAGATCCCATTTAGGTCCCATATGAACTGTACAAAATTTCAGCGCAATCGGTGAAACTATAATTTAGCGCAAGTGGTTCAAAGTTTTCATAGGATTTACTATGGGAAAAGTTACACTTTCAAACAAAAAATCCCAGAGGTCGCCCCTTGTCTCCTTAACCCTTATGTGGCCGACAAGGTACCCGGGTACCCAGCGCCCATTTAAAATGCACGGTGTAGAAAAAAGAAAAAAGTTTGTCGGACACATAACGGTTAATTCAAATCGATCAACGTTTCTTGTAGAAAAATCATTTATAAAACTTTCCTTCGAAGACCGCAAAACAATTGAATGCATGTGAAAAAAGTTATTGATTTATTACCGATTAGTGATCTGACGAACGGCTTTTTGTTTTGTTTTATCAGCAGCACTGTAGCTGCTGCCTTGGCTGCTGCTGTTTCTGGGGGTGGTGATGCCACCCGCCACCCCATGTTGCAACGGCAGCAGCAGTGCTGCTGATAAAACAAAACAAAAAGCCGTTCGTTGGATCATTAATCGGTAATAAATCAATAACTTTTTTCACATGCATCCAATTGTTTTGCGGTCTTCGAAAGAAAGTTTCATAACGGATTTTTCTACAAGAAACGTTGATCGATTTGAATTAAGGAGACAAGGGGCGACCTCTGGGATTTTTTGTTTGAAAGTGTAACTTTTCCCATAGTAAATCCTATGAAAACTTTGAACCGCTTGCGCTAAATTATAGTTTCACCGATTGCGCTGAAATTTTGTACAGTTCATATGGGACCTAAATGGAATCTAACAAGTCGACTGGAGCGAGAATTTGATGTTTGTCCCATACTAGTATACATGTTCATTTTTATATTATTTAGGATCATTCAAAGTATAAATACTTCAACTTTAGTTTTGACAATGATATACTGCCGTGAATCGCAAGTCAGTCCCATCTGTAAAAAGTAGGCATTGAGAAAATGGACTCTGAAGTTTTCAAATTTGATTCTATGTGAAACTTCAAAAAAATCGTCATAAATTGAAAACTTGTGCGATCATCATGAAACTTTCACATATTGCTTCAAACATGAAAACACAGACTGTGATGAAAACGTAACAGTGAAAAATATAAAACTGACTAAACTGCCGGTGGAAGCATAATTGTCCCATGTGCATTTTTGGCAATATTGAGATTTTGTAGGCCATGACCATGTATCATGGTGTACTACCATATAGAAAAATAAAAATAGGTAGTTTGTTCTGAAAACTGTTGGAAAAATGCAAGGCCGATTTGTAACATTCTAAAAAGTGGACGCATAAGCGTCACGTTTCATTGGAAATCCTATGGAACTATAAAATCGCTCTAAAAAAAATTTAGTGCTCAAATTCAAAATTGGTTGATGTTAGAACCAGTAAATCAAAATTCAACTATCGCGCAACAATAATGACAATGTCGCAAACTGTATTTGTTGCGACAAACAAACCCATGCGACATAAGTTTGTCCCAACTTGAAAATAATGGGATTAACATCGTACACCACGAGTTTAAGGAGAAACATCAGAGAGTACAAATATGGCTGCCACAATGGCCGACTTGGTGCCCTACTCACGTTTTCAAGAGCACCGATCTTGAAAATTCGTAAACAAATGCGCACGATTTAGAAAAGCAGCCTCCTTTTGCAAGTGAGCAAAGCCAGGATAACAAGTGCGACTTGGTTCGATGCTTCGTTCGTCAGATTTATGCCCCTAAAGTTTGTATGTAAAATTGCAATGGGACTTCTTGAGGATTTTTAAGCCTTGCATTGCGATTTTCGAACGGTAACTTCGAGCTGGTAAACACTGCAACTCTGGTGAAGCTCTATCATCAAACAGTTTCGACTTTGGGTTAGCAATAATTGATTATTCACGAGTTAAACAAAAAATTTCGAGATCATGTCATTATATGTTACCAGTAGGGATAAAGAGTAATCGTCGCACCTTCTTTGTTGCTTGTTGTGCCTCTGTTGTCTAACAATTCTCTTCACTGTAGAACACGATTCAGCACTTATACTTCATAGTTGAGACAGATTACTTTTTTGAACTTTGGACGCGATTTTCTCGATTGTCTGTTTTTGCACATGGGACATTTATGCGTCCACCGGCAGTAAAACAGTGTTAGGTTTTGTGCTGGAGGATACACTAGTTCGTAATGGGACTGACCTGCGATTACATTTCATTATGGGACAATCTGACTTGATGTTGTTTTTCAATTTTACTGAACAAACTATATATTTTTATTCATGCAGCTGAAAGATCATCCGAAGAAAGATCTAAAACGGCCATTAGCTTATTTTTGCCTAAAATGCAGATGGGACTGACTTGCGATTCACAGCAGTATAGCTTAATTAAAATTTGTCTAATTTCACCACTTCTAGGGGAAGATTCATTTATTACGTCCATTGTTTTTCGGGATTTCTAGAACCACCCCCCTCCTCCCTCTGTCACGCTATTTTCCTATACCTATTACACGTACTGTCACACTTTCTTAGACCCCCCCCCCCCCCCCCAAAATGTTGGACGTAATTTTTGAACGTTCCCTAGGGAGTGACATTGGGCCAAAATATCGCTTGCAAATAAAAACTATTGAATATACTTGCGCACAACCTGTTACTATCCAGTCACTTAACAATAACATCACAGACAAACAAACGAGAAAGTTTAACCACATTGATTGTAAACGATCAATGATCCAATCCAATACATCCGCAAATCCCTTAAATCTTGCCCCCGGTAAAATGAGGTGGGGCAAGATGGGTCATGTTTTGAAAATTGTCTATCAAGAACCATGCAGGCTTCAAACTCTATGACCTTTCTTCTATCATCTTTTATCATACCTGACTAGTGTATCCGAGAATCGTGATAAAAAACATAGAATTTCGATTTGTATTCAGAAAGTTAAAGGTATCCATTTCTTATGTGACCCATCTTAAACCCCCCCCTCCGCCCCTCACTTACCATACATTATTCGGAAGCTTTTTGATTAGCTTCATATGGTAGCGCCTCGGTCAATGGCCTATTAGCAGCCCAGTAAAAGTACTTAGATCTCTTTTTGATAGCTCTAAGATTTTACGTGTGTTTTCAAAGTTTGGCTTTATAAAATATTTTGACTGCCTCGCAAAAGTGGTGTTTTCGCAGTTTGATATTATTTTCTCATATGCCCTTGTTTTGAGCTCTTAGATTAGAACAACCAGACACACCACAAAACGATTCTGGCCCTATGAATTGGCGAGACAAACCAAGTCTTGCCAACATATCAGCTTGTTTGTTTCCGTCAATTCCACCCAAGACAGCTTCACCTGATTACGGCAAGCTAGTTGTTGGAGTGATAGGAAGGATACACTCCTAAACATGTTTCAATGTTGTATGTCCGTTCGGCTCTTAGGTGCTCCCGGTATTGCTCCCAGAGACCGCCATGGTATTTTTATCAGAGTTTCTCCTGCGTTTGCCCAAAGACATTTTCGCGGGCTTTCTACCAGGATTTATTCCAAGATCTCCTGAAGAGTTTCTCTCAGGATGTACCGCAGATTTTGTTGCATGATTCCGCTTAAGAGTTTCTCTCTTGGAAAAATTTCCAAGATTCTTTCGATGTTCCTCTTGAAACTTCCGCGGGAGATCTTCCTGGTATTTCTCCCAGAGTTGCTCCAGGAGTTATTCCTGGGATTTCTGCTAGAACATCTCCAAGAATTTCTTTAGCCGTTTTTCACGAATTTTCTGCAGGAGTTCCTCCTAGGATTTTTTTTCCAAAGTTTGTCCTTGTAACTTTTTCAAGAGATATCCGTGAGCTTTCTTCTAGAGTTTCTCCCCAGATTTTTTGCGGGGCTTTTCTTAGATTCATTCCGGTGTTGTTATATCTTTATAAGCCAGATGTTTAATGGGAGGCGTCTTCCGGTGCCCTGGATTTTCTCCAAAGATTTTGTTTTCCGGAGTGCCTTCTGGAATTTCTGGAGCTATTTCTGATATTTACTTTTCATGGAGTTCTTTTAGAGCTTTTGCAGGCTTTTCCTCGTAGTTGTTCCAGAAACAACCCTCAGGGTTTTTTCCTAGTTTTCCAAGACACCGTGATTAATACAACAATTTTACCCATTTCAGGAAGCTCTCGCCTTTGCCGAGGCACAAAATTTTGGCACCGAAGATCTGAGGGAAATCGGCCGGAAGATTTCCGCGTTACCGAAGCAGAACGAGTCCCGCATGCGGATCGCCATCATCACCCAGGGCAGCGATCCGGTGCTGTTGATCCGCGACGGAACCATCACGGAGTTCCCCGTGGAGAAACTGTCCGCCGATCAAATCGTGGACACCAACGGTGCCGGTGATGCCTTCGTCGGCGGTTTCCTGGCCCAGCTGGTTCAGGAGCGAAGCTTCGACACGTGCATCAAGTGTGGTATCTGGGCCGCACGTAAAATCATCCAAAGATCTGGCTGTACCTTCGAGGGGGTGCCCGATTTCGAGGCCTAAGCGGAACGCGAACCATCATACTACAACTCTGTGATACATTGCCCTGCGGGCAAGAGTCACAGCAGGAACACAACACGAAAGCTAGAACAGAAAGAACCTTCCCTTACTTTTACGTTTTAGAGGATTTTCTCTAGTCCGGTGTAACCGCACACAGCTGCTTAAAATTTCGAATACATTTTTTATTGTTGCCAATTTATGGGATTTTTTTTTTCGATGACAGCATTTGAAGATAAGGGTACTATTTGACGCAAATGAGGAGAGGTGATGTAGAGTCTTGATAATTTCAAGGGCAAGTTCAATGGATCAATGAAACAAACTTTTCTCGCATTCTCCGCATGTAAATAAAGACGCCACTGTATTGAGTTGTCCAAAAAAAGTCTCACGAAACCTACTGCAAACCTATCCATATACGTGAGAACAAAAGATGTTTACAAAGTTCTTACAGGTAGATTAACACGGGAAATCTGAACACAAACCACTACCACACAGGAATTTGGATTGGTCAATATGGTCACTAGCATTGTGACAGCAAGTGAGCTATTTCAAACACACAAGACTACGGTAGCGCTATCTGTTCATTTCATAGCGGCCGTTTTAGTTATTTTAGTGATCCATTAGAAGCAAAAATGGGTCCACAAAGTCATTCAAAATGTTAATAAGCACTAGCTGGCCCGGCCGACAAACGTCGTGCCGCTCGCCTGCGTCCTCAAGTACACAGGGTCAAACTAGAGTGATTTTAACTTAGAGTGGCGTCAATGTCAAAATTGGAACAGCGGTCATCTGTCAAATCCATACAAATTCCTGTTCCAAACCCAAACGAGCAGGAGACCTGTCAAAATGGGAACATGACGCCACTCTCCCTTCCAGTCACTCTAGGTCAAACATTTGACAAGGAAAGAATTCAAGAAACAACACCTGTTTGACACTAATGAAAATTCGATCGAGTCAAACAAGCAGGCTTATTCTGCGCGGCGTGTGAGGTGAGACGAAACCGTCCGTCTCACCACACACGCCGCGCAGAATAAGCCTGAAGATGTTTGAGCATTTCATTATTTAAAATAGTATGAAACAGGATGATATGCGGAGGTTTACGAAACTCAATGGCGTGCGAAGCAAAACGACTTCTCCCGTCATGCAACACTGACAGACAACAATGGTGGCTCCCAGGAGGAATTGTTGAACAGTGAGGATGAAATAGCGACAGAAAGAATTCAACTTTTATATCATTTTATACCTATTGAAAATATGGGAAGAGGAAAAACTGCCTGCTTATTGGGTGTCAGTTTTTAATTTTACTAGTTATTTAGTCACTTCTGTTTTGCCATTTAAAAACCCGTGTTTTGAAAATTAGAGCGCCCCTCGGCCGAAGTATTACCCGAAGCAACATTATCATCTTTCTTTTGTACTTTCTTCCAACACTGTATTAAAACCAGAATAATAAATAGCAACGTGTGAAATTGGACGCAGTTTTTATTACGGAAGTTTTTCCTACCATTTTCGCGCGTATCCGAAACATTTTTGGTCCAATTATCGAGCCGGATTTCGCGGAGTGATCGGTCGCGAGTGACTAAGTGGAGTTTCCGAGGAAACCACTTTCCGCGAGAAAAAACAACTTTGTGTCCGACCATCGTTTGGCATGCGTCCGGATGCAAATTGTTCGTAGTGCATAACCTCAATCCCGCGTCGTTCCCCGTTGGAACTACCGGATAAGTGAAGGAGCATCGACTTCCGCGGAAGTCCGACCTTGGAGCTGTAGAAGAAGAAAGCGTCGACTTCCGTCGAAGCCGATCGGAAGTGTTTACCAGCCGAACAGAGGGTGCTGCGATACGGACAGTCTTCGGTATTCGCACCCGAAATCAGTGAGACAATAGTGCTGACAGTGAACATTCAGTGAGAAAGAAAAACTTGCTAAAAAGACTATAGTGGGTAATGTGATGCATACGCCGTCGGTTTCTGATCAGAAGAAGAAAAAGCAACACAACATCATGGATCAGAAGATGAACGAGTTTGAGTTCCGCCGACAAGCTGTCACGTCGAAGCTGCAGCGAATACAGCTGGTACTTGCCAAGCCAGAGGAAATCACAGTTCATCACTTGGACACCTATCTGCGACGAGTGGATGCCTGCTATGATGAGTTCAACATCCTACAGAACGAGATTTATGCTACGTTTCCTGATCAACGAGTTCAGCAGGAGAAACAATTCATAGAATTCGAGCAGCTCTATGAAGGTATTCGAGTGGCGATTTGCTCTGCTGTGGAGGCATATCGAATGCAACAAGTTGCTGCTGTTCGACCCCGGTTGGCCGATGCCGCGGTTGCCGGCGAACAACAACCAGTGATTGTTAATCAACCGGCCGGACTACCAGCTGTCCCTCTACCAACCTTCGATGGGACATACGAAAGGTGGTTCAGATTCAAACAGCTCTTCCAGCCCGAATAAACTGGTATCATACAGTGCTGATTTAGGTTATCATTTTTTAATTATACATCTTATCGTACAACGGATTGTAAACCTATGATAGCATGAATCATATGGATTATAGCAGATATAATTTTCGGACTTTTTATGATAGACCGAATGGGTTGTTAAGTATCGTTACCATTCAAAAACGCATTTTTTCACGAACAAAAATTTTGTGATATCGTTCATGCTATAATCACTCTATAATTTAATATATGATACAGGGAATCATTAAAGCAAAACTGAAATATTTCACCAAATCTGCATTATCGACAAAAAAATTCACCCCTGCGCATTTGACGCTGGCGGCCGATTCTGTCACATTTGACTACCACCGAATCGTTTGTGTTTACCAAAGTGTTTTTTTCGGTGGTTGGTTGGTGTTCGAACTGTGAATCCCGGGGTTGCTCCGTCGGTCGTCGCGCGGTGTTTACTGATTACGCCAAATACAATTAGTGCTCGCGGGTTATTCAAAGACGATAATGTTCTGAAGTTTTTTCGGAGAAACATTTTGAAAAAGAAATGCCAGGAGGAGGATTACCGGACGACCATCAGGACATGTCCACACTATGTGGCAAGCGAGGAAGTCCGATGTTGAAACTGTTGTTGTTGGAAGGGACCACGGCAGCTAATCTGCACCTGAAAATCCATTCTTTCCGGCAAAACAATCATCCCTGAACCTAGTGAGAGTCGATACCCAAGAATGGTGCGACGACGTTGCAATACACACACGCTAATGCACCGCCTGCAACCTGCGATGCCAACAAATTCCCGGCAAGAACGCACCAGCGATAAAGTGTTGAAATTTGGAAGTCGATTTTCAGAGAAAATTCCTGCTCAGCTGTGCCAAATCGGGCAACTAATGCAAGGTAGGTATACACATAATACCATAATAACGTTATGATTACCTACGATGTTACATGCCAGCTAGAATAAATTAATTATAGACAGGGAATTAGCCAAAACTAAATTATTGAAAATTATTCATAAATCATAACGTGAATCGTAATCATTCATACTATGGCATTTGAAAAGTCTTGTATGATCACATTTTAATAACTTTCATCATTCAATCATTAAATTATTATTACATCTATCGTTATTATTCCACGAATAGAAATCTTATGATATGAACGATACCGTAAACCATAATTTTCTATGCGGGAGGATTTGATGCAAAAACATCCCGGATTGTCTGACGCAACCAAATTGCATTACTTGACGCAGTCACTGAAGGGAAAGGCGGAGAACGTAATCAGTGAGCAGATACTGAATGAAAACAATTTCCAAGCAGCCTGGAACTTGTTAGAAGAGAGGTTCGAGAATAAAAGGACGATCATCGATATTCACGTTGGTGGTCTTCTCAACCTAAAGAAGATGAATAAGGAGTGTTCATCAGACTTGAGGCAGCTTGTAGAGGAGTGCAGTCGTCACGTTGAGGCCTTGGAATTCCACGATCAACATATGGAGGGTATGTCCGAGCAGCTGGTGGTTTCACTGTTGACGTCCAAGCTTGACAAGGCCACGTTGAGCCTCTGGGAAAGCACCATCACACCAAAAGAACTGCCAGACTACACGGACACCATGCAATTTCTGCGCAACCGTTGCTTTGTGCTGCGAGGCAGGTACGTCACACCGAACGAATGAGGGCGTAAAGCAGAAACCGCAACTAACTGCTCCCAGCCTCCTGTCACCGCAATACTGCCCCACAGGAAAATAACGAGCCAACATCTCTGGTTCCCACTTCCAGCCGCCCCGTTAAACATAATAGCGGCGGCTCGGCGGCTTGGTTCCCCATGACAGCGTAAAGTTTGTAAACAAACATAATTCCAGGAGCAAAAATCAAAAGCGGCGAAACTTTTTTCGCAACCAATTTCTCTTTTCACCTTTTAAAATCGTTAGTTTAAGCAAAACGTGATTTTTAATTTCGCAATTATTTATTTAAAAATGAAGTCGTAATAGTATCAGCTCGTCTTCGTCACGGGAATGAAGTTTCCATAAAATTTATAATTGTTATTGATATGATTCAGCCACAGTCAATAATCGTTCCTGGATTTTGATGTTGACCTCAAAAACATGGCCGCGTGACAGGAGGCTGACTGCTCCGAAGCAACACGTCAGGGTCAGCCTCCTGTCACGCGGCCATCCCAAGTAACCACGAAGTCGTATATAAGTGCATCAATTTTGCTATATATTGATAATTAAAATTATGAATATAATGCTGCATTACTTTATACACCTCATTGAAGCAATATTAAAGTGGAAAAGGGCCCCACTAAAATCAACTTAGTGCCACATATTGCAGCACGCTGACAGCCATTGCTAAAGTAATATAAATGCATGTGCTGTACATTTGCATTTCACATGCTTGATACGTGCAACACGAAAAACCAAAACAAAAATCTATTTATAGCACCGTTTCGTTATCGACGGTACTGATGCCCCCACACATGAATGTTTTAACCATTATTTTTTTGTCGTCGGATCGGGAGTCGAACCAGAAGTGTTGAAGACCGCTAGATGAGTTCCATACGCGCTGGCGCCTTGGACCGTTTCTGCTGCAGTGATAACAACAGATATTTCATCAACTTAAAGGAAACTGTTCTTCTGTCTCAATCATTGTAGTAGAGGGTAAAACGACTATGCCATATGTAATAGAATACAGTAAACTATCACATTCCGATAAATTACTGATAAATACATAATGCATTTTGAAAGATATTTAATCAACATAAGAAAATTAAAACCTCGATTGAAACACCCTTCGCACACTGCTCATATGCTAATTGTGATTTCCATCGTTATTGGCATGTGATAGCAGCCTACAGAAAAGAGAAAAGTTCATCTCTAAATAGGTTTTGCTGTCGTCGATCGGTGGCTCAAACGGGGAATCAGTTGGTCGGTAGTCGAACCAGAAATGTTGAAGACCACTTAGAGTTGACTGTAAAGTTGTTCAATCTTCTTGATTTCATTTGTTTACCATTAGAGTCAAGCTTTTATAATTGTATTGTTAGAGCAAACTTTGCTAGTTTCTACATTGCATTTATTCAGTTTTTGCAGTGTTGAATTATTGAATTATCTTATATCACCTTTTAATAAACCCGAATGTAAAGAAAAATGCAATGCATCATCACACTGATAATGCCAATCTAAAGGATTATTGCATGACAAGTGTGGAATTACTGCATTTCGCATTGCAAAGGTTGATATTCAGTCTAATTCGTGCAATGTTATAATGCTTGTGGTTACTTGGGATGTTTTTGAGGTCAACATCAAAATCCAGGAACGATTATTGACTGTGGCTGAATCATATCAATAACAATTATAAATTTTATGGAAACTTCATTCCCGTGACGAAGACGAGCTGATACTATTACGACTTCATTTTTAAATAAATAATTGCGAAATTAAAAATCACGTTTTGCTTAAACCTGAGTGTCGCGGACTGACTCAATATGCTCTCTCAGCGGGAGCCAAACATTGGGAGCCAAACATTGAAGATAGAGGTTATGTTAAACCTTGTTGTACCTGTGTGCTTGATTGAAGAGTATTGCTATCTAGGTACTGCGGATATAATCAAAACTGTTGTCACGATATCTCCATTTGCTGCTATCAATCCGTTGGAAAGCGAGGAGAAGAATAAATATTGTTTTGAGCCCATTTTAGCTAATTTTGTAACAACTATCCATCCAAATTTCCATCGCGAATGGAAAATAATAAACTTTGAACACGACAACAAAATTGGAATAATGGTGGATTGATCATGTTTACCATTTCCGAACAGCGTCGCGACGGCATGTTTGACAAACGCGCAGAGAGAGGTGTTTGCAAGAAAATTGAACGCTCGTGCGTGTTTACAAGCTGTGTGCCGGGAGTGTGTTGGTGTGTGTTGGCTAGCTTGAGAAATAAAACCGTTTCTATCCGCAGCACCTAGGCTTAAACTAACGATTTTAAAAGGTGAAAAGAGAAATTGGTTGCGAAAAAAGTTTCGCCGCTTTTGATTTTTGCTCCTGGAATTATGTTTGTTTACAAACTTTACGCTGTCATGGGGAACCAAGCCGCCGAGCCGCCGCTATTATGTTTAACGGGGCGGCTGGAAGTGGGAACCAGAGATGTTGGCTCGTTATTTTCCTGTGGGGCAGTATTGCGGTGACAGGAGGCTGGTCAGGGTGCACACAGCTTTACAAATCAACGAGGGTGTGTGCGTAATTTGTGATGAGTCGCACAACATCAACAAATGCAGCGCGTTGAAGCAAATGACGCTACCCGAGAGAATTGCGATGGTCAAAGAGAAGCAACTTTGTTTCAACTGCCTAAAGCGAGGCCACAGAGTAGGCCAGTGCAAGTCCAGGGTCTGTACGGTAGCTGGTTGCGGAAGAAAACACCATACGCAGCTGCATAGTGAGGTTCCAGTGCCGGCGGAGAAGGCTGCTGAAGGAAGTGTTCCGGAGACGAAGAAGGAACCGCCCACCCAACCCGAACAAACAACGTCAGCTGTCACCTGCACCAGTTTCACCGGAAAATCTGTACAACCGAACAAAAACGAAGTGATTCTGTCGACGGCCGTAGTGCAAGTGAAGGATACTCGTGGATGCTACCGTTCTTGTCGAGTGTTGCTGGATTCAGGATCCCAATCCAACTTCATGTCCGAAAATTTCGTCAAAATGCTTCGACTGAAGTTGGATAACGTGCGAGTTCCCATTGTTGGGATCAATGGTGAAAGGCTAACGGCAACACAGAGAACTGCAGCCGAAGTTAAATCATCCTGCAACGAGTCGTCGTGGAGTCTGGAGTTCCTGATAGTGCCACAGGTTACTGGCGTTCTTCCGTTGCAGAAAATTGATGTGCGTCCATGGAATATACCGCCCGACCTGAACCTAGCAGATCCCCGTTTCAACATTCCAGCTCGAGTAGACATGTTGATCGGGGCCGAACTCTTTTTTGAACTACTGATTACCGAACGCCTAAAGCTCGACATCGGTCAACCTATGCTATGGCGATCGGAGCTCGGTTGGATTGTTTGCGGTTCCTACAGGAGCAATCAGAGGCCAGTGGTGGTAACTACCGTCCATTGCCAACCGGCGGAAACAAATTTGGAGGATACTGTGCAGCGTTTCTGGGAGCAAGAGGAAGTTCCGGAAACGACGAAGCTGACAACCGAAAACGAGCAGTGCATCGAACATTTCGAGAAAACTCATCGTCGAGAAAACGGCCGCTTTGTTGTTAGGCTGCCCTTCCGAAACAACGTAAACCAGCTCGGAGATACACGACATCTTGCTGAGCGGCGATTTCTGCACTTGGAGAGGAGATTTGTACAGTCTCCAGAGCTGAAGCAACAGTACGTATCGTTCATCAACGAATACTTGGCATTAGGACATTGCCGAAGAGTGGAGCATGCAGGTAACGAAGATCATGGATACTATCTGCCACACCATGCCATTGTAAAACCGACGAGCTCAACAACAAGACTTCGCGTTGTATTCGACGCATCGGCGCGTTCAGACACGAACCTTTCCTTGAACGACGTGCTGATCACCGGACCTGTACTACAGGACAGTTTGATGGCGATAGTCCTACGATTTCGTCGGTACAAGTACGTCTTTAAGCCGACATTGTTAAGATGTATAGGCAAATCCGGGTCGACGAATCCGATTCGCCGTATCAGAAAATCCTGTGGAGGGACAACTGTCAAGAACCGCTGAACACATTAGAGCTCACGACAGTGACCTACGGCACCTCTTGTGCACCGTTTTGTGCAACCGCGTGTCTCAAGCAGTTGGCGGACGACGAGCAAACGGAGTTCCCGATAGCATCCAAGGTAGCTCGGAAGGATTTTTATATGGACGACGTACTATCCGGAGATGATGAGCTGCAAAGGGCTCTGGAGTGCCAATATCAACTAACCGCAATGCTGCAACGTGGAGGATTTCGTCTGCACAAATGGTGTGCAAACACGCCCGAACTACTCGAACGGATTCCAGTCAACGAACGTGAAGTGCAAGCGAAGATAGAGGATCATAACCCCAACGAAGTGATCAAGACCCTTGGGTTACTGTGGGATCCGAAAAACGATGTGTTCCTGTTTAGAACGCGACCACAAGACGAAATACGAGAGTTCAATACGAAGCGCACCGTTCTATCAGATACAGCGAAAATCTTTGACCCTCTTGGGCTTTTGGAACCAGTTACTGTCGTGACCAAGCTTTTCATACAAGAGCTTTGGGCCCGCGGCGTGAACTGGGACGAACGATTGACGACAGATCAGGAAGCCAGGTGGAGAAGGTTTACGCAAGACCTGCAGCGCATCAACGAATTGCAAATACCGAGAAGGGCTCTCGCAGACGATGCAACCGCTTTCGAAATTCATGGCTTCTCTGATGCCAGCCAGAAAGCATACGGCGCGTGTGTGTATTTGAGGAGCGTTAAGCGAGATGGCACAGCTGCCATGCATTTGTTGAGCAGCAAAACCCGAGTGGCACCATTGCCGAAAAAGCCCGGCAGCAAACGGAGCGGCAAACCGTTCACTATACCCAGAGCGGAGCTGTGTGGTGCTCATTTGATGGCGAAATTGGTAGCTGCGATAATTGAGCACCTGGATCTAGAAGTCCACGCAATCGTACTGTGGTGCGACTCGCAGATTGTGCTATGTTGGCTGAACAAATCTCCGGATACCCTGGAGGTTTTTGTTGGCAACAAGGTTCGAGAAATCAAACAGCTAACGGACGGTTTTGAATGGCGATACATCAATACGAAACAAAATCCAGCAGACTTGGCATCTCGTGGGCTGCGTTCATCGGAGTTGCAGCAGTCTACCATCTGGTGGCACGGTCCGTCGATGCTACAAAACGCTGACTACACGTACCAACACATCGAGCAACCCCCCTGCAACGATTACGAACTTGCAGCTTTGGTCCACGTGTCGGTTCAGGTGCAACCATGTGAGCTGTTAACAAGGTATAGTGATTTCCGCCGTCTTCAGCGCATTGTGGCCTACATATATCGGTTCCTGGACAACTGCAGGCAGAAGGACGGTACCCGAAGGCGTACAGGATTTTTGACGGTAATTGAATTGCGTTCCGCAACGCAAAAAATTATCTCGCTGGCTCAACTTGAAGGCTTCGCAGACGAGTTCCGGATGCTGAGGAGCGGCCAAACGGCGAAAAGCAAGCTATTGGCGTTAGACCCGTTCATCGATCGTGAAGGAATGCTGAGAGTTGGTGGCCGCTTGAAACACGCTAATATTTCATTCGGCAAGAAACACCAGTTGCTGCTACCACGCAGTCACCATGTGACAAAGATTTTGATCGCGGCGCTACACAAGGACCATCTTCATATCGGACAACAAGGATTACTGGCAATAGTACGTCAACGCTATTGGCCGGTCCGAGCCAAATGCACCATCCGGCAAATAGTGAAGAAATGCGTCCGGTGCTTTCGAATGAATCCTCCTGAAGTTGTGCAGTTTATGGGAGCGTTGCCGGATTATCGGGTGAACCCCTCGCCGGTCTTCTACAGCACGGGAATAGACTATGCAGGGCCATTCTTCGTCCGGCAAGGTCGTCGAGCAGCGAAAGTGAAGGCATACGTGGCGTTGTTCATTTGTATGAGCACCAAGGCTATACATTTGGAACTTGTGTCGGATCTCACCAGTGCAGCATTCTTGGCGGCCTTGCATAGATTCGTCGGACGTCGTGGATGTCCGGAGAAATTGGTATCAGATAACGCAACCAACTTCAAAGGCGCCCATTCGGAGTTACAGGAGCTCTACAAACTGCTCCAGTCGCAACAACTGCAGGACGAAGTCGATCGCTTCTGTGCAGCCAAGGAGATCCAGTGGTCCTTCATACCGCCCCGATCGCCGAACTTCGGGGGTATATGGGAGGCTGGAGTCAAGGCGGCGAAATCCCACCTCAAGGTGATTTTGTGTGAGGCATCCTTGACCTATGAAGAAATGAACACGGTGTTAGTTCAAATAGAAGCAATATTAAATTCCAGGCCCCTAACGCAAATCTCCAATGACGCCAATGACCTAACTGCATTGACACCGGGTCACTTTTTGGTGGGCCGTGAATTAACAGCAGTTCCTGAGCCGAGCTACGGTAACGTGCGAGTATCGTCTTTGTCCAGATGGCAGCACTTACAGAAGTTGAAGCAAGATTTTTGGGCTAGATGGTCAGCAGAATACCTGAGCGAATTGCAGCCGAGGAGTAAGTGGTATAAGGACAAGGTAACCGTTCGTCCAGGAATGCTGGTGGTAATAAGGGAAGACAACATGGCACCTCAACTGTGGCACCTTGGCCGCATAACGGAGGTTACACCAGGTGCTGAAGGCTTGGTCCGCGTGGTAAAGATTCGTACGGCAAATGGAGAAGTAACCCGATCAGTCAGCAAGATTGCGATTTTGCCCATTGAGGATAACACGTTTCCAGCGAAGGAGTGAATTGACACGGTGTGTCAACGGGGGGAGAATGTTTTGAAAATTAGAGCGCCCCTCGGCCGAAGTATTACCCGAAGCAACATTATCATCTTTCTTTTGTACTTTCTTCCAACACTGTATTAAAACCAGAATAATAAATAGCAACGTGTGAAATTGGACGCAGTTTTTATTACGGAAGTTTTTCCTACCATTTTCGCGCGTATCCGAAACAACCCGATTCAATCCACCTATGGTGAACAGAACCCTTCTTACACTTATTAAAACTATTGTTGTATTATTTGTATTTAACATATTTATTTTGTGTGATGGACCAAAAGTTCTAGAAAATATTGTGGATTTGGCATGTAGTGGATTGGTTTCCAAAATAGCATCATGGACCATGGACTAAACTACCAAAAACGCCAGACACCTTCTAGAATCTTGTGTGAAATTAAAAAAATAGCTTTTATATTCTGGAATATTGTATCTTTTGTTTACTGCCAAAAGATCTTGAATCGATTAACAAATGGATAAGAAAATCAGCGAGATACACTTTGTCTAATATCTCTTAATCAGTCGTATAAATTAGCTCTGAAGTACTTGGTATCCATGGTTATGGTGTAAAAAGGACAAAAATAATATATCTACCATTCTAATCAGTTTTGGAATTAGCTAGTTATTTTGGCTGTCCAGTTCTTGCAATTTTTCCCACAATACATAAATTCAAAGCTTTCATTCAACATATTGTTAGTTTTCATAGAATTCCTGTTTATTTGTAATTTGTTTTTTATAGTTTTATTGAAAACAATAACCTGCTAGTATACACTTTATATGAGGTCAGCATTATTGATTGAACAATAATTTCCCATAGCCTGGTCAAAAGCTCATGCAAGATAACAAACGAATATAAATAAAAAAAAACGGAATTTATTGAAATACTCTTCGAAAGATATCTCAGTAACCAAATGTCCAATCGAAATAAAATTTCAGGGCCTTTAACAAGGATACTGTAGCTTTCATTTGGTGCTGAGAGAACCAAAATCGGTTGACAGACGGTTGAGATATTTATTATGATACACTTGGTCAAAAATCTTTCAAAAGGTTAACCTGTTTTACTCCCAACTACTCTTTGAAAGATATCTCGATAACCAAATGTCCAATCCTAATAAAATTGTATATAGGGTTCTACTAGGATGTTATAGCTTTCATTTGGTGCCAGGAGGACCGAAATCGATTGACAAACGGCTGAGATATTTATTATGATACACTTGGTCAAAAATCTCAAAAAGTTTAGTGGTATAAATCCTAAGTACTCTTCAAAAGATATCTCTGTAACCAAATGTCCAATCCTAATAAAATTTCTGGGCAATCTACTAGAATGTTGTAGCTTTCATTTAATGCCAAAAGAATCGATTGATACACGGCTGAGATATTCATCAATATGCTAAATGTAAAAAATCTCTCAAAAAGTTAACCTATATTACTTCAAAGTACTCTTCAAAAGATATCTCGGTAACCCAATGTCCGATCGTAATAAAATTCAATAGGGTTCTACTAGGATGTTGTAGCTTTCATTTGCAACTAAGAGAATCCGAATCGGATATCAGACGGCTGAGAAACGTGCGTGACTTTTTTTGTAACATACGCACACACACATACACACACAGAGACATTTGCTCAGTTCGTCGAGCTGAGTTGATTGGTATATGAGACTCGGCCCTGCGGACCTCGGATCGAAAGTCGGTTTTTCGAGCGGTATTTATACCCTTCTTATAGGTGTAAGAAGGTTAAAAAAAGCCACTTAATGTCTCAAATTTTTCATTGGATTATCAAAGTTTATCAATTTGCCGTGACAATCCAATCAACAGTAAAATCGAGATAGGACTGTGTAAACAGAGACAACCTCAAATTAAGCTACCATGTACCACAGTACTCGCTTGCTTTGTTGCTTTCCACTGTCATCATCAGCTGATGATAAGAGTTTCGGTTCGCATCGCAGTCTCGAAGAAACCACAGTCGCAATTGATAACAGGTGCTTATAAATGCGCATCCTTTCGTCATAATCCAAATCTCCAAATGTAACATTCCCACCCAACATCGATGGAAGTCAACCCACTCAGCATCATCCTGGTGAAATCGGACAGCAAAGGAGACCGGCTGTTGTTTCGCTATCCGTACAATGTTCCGCAGCAGTTTCAGGCCAGTGTGATTCTGGCCCGGAAAACACCCTACTCGATAGTGAACAGCGCCGATGATATCCTGCAGAATGCACCGCCTACTGTTTCGAACATCTGCTTCGGTAAGAATAGGGTATCTGCTTTTTTACGATAACGCCTACTATGCTTATTTCAGATCAGCTGTATGGGATTTCGGATGACGTTCTTGCCACCCTGTTTGCCGTCAAATCCGAACTGTGTAATCAGAAGTTTGAACTCAAGGTCAATGACGTGCGGTTCGTTTCGCACCCGACACTGGTCAAGCTGGACGGGGACGATCAGAAAAGCTCGGCCTACTTTCGTATCAATGTGGTTTTCGCGCTGCATGCTCAGGCTAGTTATTCGATCGTCAAGTGCTACTACGAGCTGAGTAAGCGGATTGGGGTTGCTTTGTTGTATGAGGAGAAGCGCGCGGGATATCTCTCGAACGAGATGAAAATGATGGTGGCGAGCATGGATGAGGTGGCTGCGGCAGCACAAGAACACGATCATGCATCTAGTGCTCCGTGCGGAAATGTGTTCGATACCATTCTGCGGGATTGTACTTTGGCACAGTTTATCAAAACCATCTATCAGGATCTGAGCACAACGGGGCTGTTGAATGTCACGCTGAATCAATCGGTTACGTTGAGTTTCTGTCTACCGCAGAAAGCGCATCAGTTTCACAAGAAAGGAGTGGTGATCGAGCCTGAAACTATCGATCGGTGTTTGCATGCTCTGAAACCGTATCATGGCATGCTGCTGTTAGTCGATCCGTCTGAACTGTTGGACTGTGTGCCACCTTCTGGTGCTCGCATGCTTCTGCAATTGATCGAAGCTTACAATCCGTTGAAAAGTTTACAGAACATGGCTTCCGACGCAGATCTGATGATTGATCACGTGTACCAGTTGGTTGGTCACTTAGTTTACTGGGCCAAAGCTACCATAATCTATCCTCTATGTGAAACCAACGTATATGTAATAGCTCCGGATGCCCAGTTGAACATTCACTCGAACCTGTCGGAGAAGTTCTCAACCAAATTCCCCGGCATGTCTCTTTTCGAAGTGATCAGCGACTTTTCGCTGCCTACTTCGATCGGCCACCTTACGACGCCACTGCAGCATCCAGCTCGTCAGGGTAGGCTGGCGCAAATGGTACTGTGGATGCTGCAACATCACTTGCTAATGCAGCTACATACGTACGTTCAATTCATCGCTTCCTACGACGAAGAAGATAGCGTGCCGCTTGAAAATGGACACCATGACGCTTTGATGGGCGTTATTGACGAAAAGCGGGCGATCAACAATAATGGGTAAGTTACGTTTTAATCTTGATTTTTAGTAGTCTCAAATAAGCATCCTTCAACCATTATTATCACTGATCATCAACATCCAGTAGTTGCTGTTCGCTTCCGGCCACCTCTAGTCAACCGCTGGCCGTGCCAGCCAATCGCAAACATTCCCTCTCGGAAGACCTATTTCCGGACAGTTTAACCCTGGCGACGTCGCACACGCGACCGTCCTCCGCTAGTCACCGTTCGAACATCAGTCACTCGAGCGTCGGCCAG